>NW_027174667.1:0-175811 GCF_000390325.3 Nicotiana tomentosiformis
ACATGGGCAATAATTCCTGGAGATGGTAATGGTAATTTGTCTTTTGGCAGGTAGAATTGGAACGTGAAATTTAAAGATGTTACCTTTGCTGCTCAAACAGCGGCTGACTTTGCAGAACATGCAGGCCTAGCTGCTAGAGCTGTTGTAGAACTTTCAAGGCAATATTGTGTTGATGATGGTGGTTCATGCCACTTAGGTTTCAAGGATGAAAGGTTGGAACATGGGCAATCATTTCCTGGAGATGGTAAATTTTCTATTGACAGGCAGAATTGGAACATGAAATTTAAGGATGCTACCTCTGATGCTCAAGCAGCGGCTGAGTTTGCAGAACATGCCAGCCTAGCTGCCAGAGCTGTTGTAGAACTTTCAAGGAAATATTGTGTTGATGATGGTGGTTCATGCCACTTAGGTTTCAAAGATTAAAGGTTGGAACATGGGCAATCATTTCCTGCAGATGGTAATTGTAATTTTTCTGTTGGCAGGCAGAATTGGAACATGAAATTTAAGGATGCTACCTCTGCTGCTCAAGCAACGGCTGAGTTTGCAGAACATGCAAGCCTAGCTGCCAGAGCTATTGTAGAACTTTCCAGGAAATATTGTATTGATGATGGTGGTTCATGCCACTTAGGTTTCAAGGATGAAAGGTTGGAACATGGGCAATCATTTCCTGGAGATGGTAATGGTAATTTGTCTTTTGGCAGGTAGAATTGGAACGTGAAATTTAAAGATGTTACCTCTGCTGCTCAAGCAGCGGCTGAGTTTGCAGAACATGCAGGCCTAGCTGCTAGAGCTGTTGTAGAACTTTCAAGGCAATATTGTGTTGATGATGGTGGTTCATGCCACTTAGGTTTCAAGGATGAAAGGTTGGAACATGGGCAATCATTTCCTGGAGATGTTAATGGTAAATTTTCTTTTGGCAGGAAGAATTGGAACATGAAATTTAAGGATGCTACCTCTGCTGCTCAAGCAGTGGCTGAGTTTGCAGAACATACAAGCCTAGCTTCCAGAGCTGTTGTAGAACTTTAAAGGCAATATTGTGTTGATGATGGTGGTTCATGCCACTTAGGTTTCAAGGATGAAAGGTTGGAACATGGGCAATCATTTCCTGGAGATGGTAATGGTAATTTTTCTGTTGGCAGGCAGAATTGGAACATGAAATTTAAGTATGCTACCTCTGTTGCTCAAGTAGCGGCTGATTTTGCAGAACATGCAAGCCTAGCTGCCAGAGCTGTTGTAGAACTTTCAGGGCAATATTGTGTTGATGATACTTAGGTTTCAAGGATTAAAAATTCGAAAATGAGCAATCATTTCCTGGAGATGGTAATGGTAAATTTTCTGTTGGTAGGCAGAATTGGAACATGAAATTTAAGGATGCTACCTTTGCTGCTCAAGCAGCGGCTGAGTTTGCAGAACATGCAAGCCTAGCTGCCAGAGCTATTGTAGAACTTTCAAGGAAATATTGTATTGATGATGGTGGTTCATGCCACTTAGGTTTCAAGGATGAAAGGTTGGAACATGGGCAATCATTTCCTGGAGATGGTAATGGTAATTTGTCTTTTGGCAGGTAGAATTGGAATGTGAAATTTAAAGATGTCACCTCTGCTGCTCAAGCAGCGGCTGACTTTGCAGAACATGCAAGCCTAGCTGCTAGAGCTGTTGTAGAACTATCAAGGCAATATTGTGTTGATGATGGTGGTTCATGCCACTTAGGTTTCAAGGATGAAAGGTTGGAACATGGGCAATCATTTCCTGGAGATGGTAAATTTTCTATTGACAGGCAGAATTGGAACATGAAATTTAAGGATGCTACCTCTGCTGCTCAAGCAGCAGCTGAGTTTGCAGAACATGCCAGCCTAGCTGCCAGAGCTGTTGTAGAACTTTCAAGGAAATATTGTGTTGATGATGGTGGTTCATGCCACTTAGGTTTCAAAGATGAAAGGTTGGAACATGGGCAATCATTTCCTGCAGATGGTAATTGTAATTTTTCTGTTGGCAGGCAGAATTGGAACATGAAATTTATGATGCTACCTCTGCTGCTCAAGCAGTGGCTGAGTTTGTAGAACATGCAAGCCTAGCTGCCAGAGTTGTTGTAGAACTTTCAAGGCAATATTGTTTTGATGATGGTGGTTCATGCCACTTAGGTTTCAAGGATGAAAGGTTGGAACATGGGCAATCATTTCCTGGAGATGGTAAATTTTCTATTGACAGGCAGAATTGGAACATGAAATTTAAGGATGCTACCTCTGCTGCTCAAGCAGCGGCTGAGTTTGCAGAACATGCCAGCCTAGCTGCCAGAGCTGTTGTAGAACTTTCAGGGCAATATTGTGTTGATGATGGTGGTTCATGCCACTTAGGTTTCAAAGATGAAAGGTTGGAACATGGGCAATCATTTCCTGGAGATGGTTATTGTAATTTTTCTGTTGGCAGGTAGAATTGGAACTTGAAATTTAAGGATGCTACCTCTGCTGCTCAAGCAGCGGACTGAGTTTGCAGAACATGTAGGCCTAGCTGCCAGAGCTGTTGTAGAACTTTCAAGGCAATATTGTGTTGATGATGGTGGTTCATGCCACTTAGGTTTCAAGGATGAAAGGTTGGAACATGGGCAATCATTTCCTGGAGATGGTAATTGTAATTTTTCTGTTGGCAGGAAGAATTGGAATATGAAATTTTAGGATGTTACCTCTGCTGCTCAAGAAGCGGCTAAGTTTGCAGAACATGCAAGCCTAGCTGCCAGAGCTGTTGTAGAACTTTCAAGGCAATATAGTGTTGATGATGGTGGTTCATGCCACTTAGGTTTCAAGGATGAAAGGTTGGAACATGGGCAATCATTTCCTGGAGATGGTAATTTTTCTGTTGGCAAGCAGAATTTGACCATGAAATTTAAGGATGCTACCTCTGCTGCTCAAGCAGCGGCTGAGTTTGCAGAACATGCAAGCCTAGCTGCCAGAGCTATTGTAGAACTTTCAAGGAAATATTGTATTGATGATGGTGGTTCATGCCACTTAGGTTTCAAGGATGAAAGGTTGGAACATGGGCAATCATTTCCTGGAGATGGTAATGGTAATTTGTCTTTTGGCAGGTGTAGAATTGGAATGTGAAATTTAAAGATGTTACCTCTGCTGCTCAAGCAGCGGCTGACTTTGCAGAACATGCAGGCCTAGCTGCTAGAGCTGTTGTAGAACTTTCAAGGCAATATTGTGTTGATGATGGTGGTTCATGCCACTTAGGTTTCAAGGATGAAAGGTTGGAACATGGGCAATCATTTCCTGGAGATGGTAAATTTTCTATTGACAGGCAGAATTGGAACATGAAATTTAAGGATGCTACCTCTGCTGCTCAAGCAGCGGCTGAGTTTGCAGAACATGCCAGCCTAGCTGCCAGAGCTGTTGTAGAACTTTCAAGGAAATATTGTGTTGATGATGGTGGTTCATGCCACTTAGGTTTCAAAGATGAAAGGTTGGAACATGGGCAATCTTTTCCTGGAGATGGTAATTATAATTTTTCTGTTGGCAGGAAGAATTGGAATATGAAATTTTAGGATGCTACCTCTGCTGCTCAAGAAGCGGCTAAGTTTGCAGAACATGCAAGCCTAGCTGCCAGAGCTGTTGTAGAACTTTCAAGGCAATATTGTTTTGATGATGGTGGTTCATGCCACTTAGGTTTCAAGGATGAAAGGTTGGAACATGGGCAATCATTTCCTGGAGATGGTAAATTTTCTATTGACAGGCAGAATTGGAACATGAAATTTAAGGATGCTACCTCTGCTGCTCAAGCAGCGGCTGAGTTTGCAGAACATGCCAGCCTAGCTGCCAGAGCTGTTGTAGAACTTTCAAGGCAATATTGTGTTGATGATGGTGGTTCATGCCACTTAGGTTTCAAAGATGAAAGGTTGGAACATGGGCAATCATTTCCTGGAGATGGTTATTGTAATTTTTCTGTTGGCAGGTAGAATTGGAACTTGAAATTTAAGGATGCTACCTCTGCTGCTCAAGCAGCGACTGAGTTTGCAGAACATGTAGGTCTAGCTGCCAGAGCTGTTGTAGAACTTTCAAGGCAATATTGTGTTGATGATGGTGGTTCATGCCACTTAGGTTTCAAGGATGAAAGGTTGGAACATGGGCAATCTTTTCCTGGAGATGGTAATTATAATTTTTCTGTTGGCAGGAAGAATTGGAATATGAAATTTTAGGATGCTACCTCTGCTGCTCAAGAAGCGGCTAAGTTTGCAGAACATGCAAGCCTAGCTGCCAGAGCTGTTGTAGAACTTTCAAGGCAATATAGTGTTGATGATGGTGGTTCATGCCACTTAGGTTTCAAGGATGAAAGGTTGGAACATGGGCAATCATTTCCTGGAGAAGGTAATTTTACTATTGGCAAGCAGAATTGGAACATGAAATTTAAGGATGCTACCTCTGCTGCTCAAGCAGCGGCTGAGTTTGCAGAACATGCAAGCCTAGCTGCCAGAGCTATTGTAGAACTTTCAAGGAAATATTGTATTGATGATGGTGGTTCATGCCACTTAGGTTTCAAGGATGAAAGGTTGGAACATGGGCAATCATTTCCTGGAGATGGTAATGGTAATTTGTCTTTTGGCAGGTAGAATTGGAATGTGAAATTTAAAGATGTTACCTCTGCTGCTCAAGCAGCGGCTGACTTTGCAGAACATGCAGGCCTAGCTGCTAGAGCTGTTGTAGAACTTTCAAGGCAATATTGTGTTGATGATGGTGGTTCATGCCACTTAGGTTTCAAGGATGAAAGGTTGGAACATGGGCAATCATTTCCTGGAGATGGTAAATTTTCTATTGACAGGCAGAATTGGAACATGAAATTTAAGGATGCTACCTCTGCTGCTCAAGCAGCGGCTGAGTTTGCAGAACATGCCAGCCTAGCTGCCAGAGCTGTTGTAGAACTTTCAAGGAAATATTGTGTTGATGATGGTGGTTCATGCCACTTAGGTTTCAAAGATGAAAGGTTGGAACATGGGCAATCATTTCCTGCAGATGGTAATTGTAATTTTTCTGTTGGCAGGCAGAATTGGAACATGAAATTTATGATGCTACCTCTGCTGCTCAAGCAGTGGCTGAGTTTGTAGAACATGCAAGCCTAGCTGCCAGAGTTGTTGTAGAACTTTCAAGGCAATATTGTGTTGATGATGGTGGTTCATGCCACTTAGGTTTCAAAGATGAAAGGTTGGAACATGGGCAATCATTTCCTGCAGATGGTAATTGTAATTTTTCTGTTGGCAGGCAGAATTGGAACATGAAATTTATGATGCTACCTCTGCTACTCAAGCAGCGACTGAGTTTGCAGAACATGCAAGCCTAACTGCCAGAGTTGTTGTAGAACTTTCAAGGCAATATTGTGTTGATGATGGTGGTTCATGCCACTTAGGTTTCAAGGATGAAAGGTTGGAGCATGGGCAATCATTTCCTGGAGATGGTAAAATTTCTATTGACAGGCAGAATTGGAACATGAAATTTAAGGATGCTACCTCTGCTGCTCAAGCAGCGGCTGAGTTTGCAGAACATGCAAGCCTAGCTGCCAGAGCTGTTGTAGAACTTTCAAGGCAATATTGTGTTGATGATGGTGGTTCATGCCACTTAGGTTTCAAGGATGAAAGGTTGGAACATGGGCAATCATTTCCTGGAGATGGTAATGGTAAATATTCTGTTGGCAGGCAGAATTGGAACATGAAATTTAAGGATGCTACCTCTGCTGCTCAAGCAGCGGCTGAGTTTGCAGAACATACAAGCCTAGCTTCCAGAGCTGTTATAGAACTTTAAAGGCAATATTGTGTTGTTGATGGTGGTTCATGCCACTTAGGTTTCAAGGATGAAAGGTTGGAACATGGGCAATCATTTCCTGGAGATGGTAATGGTAATTTTCCTGTTGGCAGGCAGAATTGGAACATGAAATTTAAGGATGCTACCTCTGCTGCTCAAGCAACGGCTGAGTTTGCAGAACATGCAAGCCTAGCTGCCAGAGCTGTTGTAGAACTTTCAAGGCAATATTGTGTTGATGATGGTGGTTCATGCCACTTAGGTTTCAAGGATGAAAGGTTGGAACATGGGCAATCATTTCCTAGAGATGGTAATGGTAATTTTTCTGTTGGCAGGCAGAATTGGAACATGAAATTTAAGGATGCTACCTCTGCTGCTCAAGCAGTGACTGAGTTTGCAGAACATGCAAACCTAGCTGCCAGAGCTGTTGTGGAACTTTAAAGGCAATATTGTGTTGATGATGGTGGTTCATGCCACTTAGGTTTCAAGGATGAAATGTTGGAACATGGGCAATCATTTTCTGGAGATGGTAATTTTTCTGTTAGCAAGCAGAATTGGAACATGAAATTTAAGGATGCTACCTCTGCTGCTCAAGCAGCGGCTGAGTTTGCAGAACATGCCAGCCTAGCTGCCAGAGCTGTTGTAGAACTTTCAAGGAAATATTGTGTTGATGATGGTGGTTCATGCCACTTAGGTTTCAAAGATGAAAGGTTGGAACATGGGCAATCATTTCCTGCAGATGGTAATTGTAATTTTTCTGTTGGCAGGCAGAATTGGAACATGAAATTTATGGATGCTACCTCTGCTGCTCAAGCAGTGGCTGAGTTTGTAGAACATGCAAGCCTAGCTGCCAGAGCTGTTGTAGAACTTTCAAGGCAATATTGTGTTGATGATGGTGGTTCATGCCACTTAGGTTTCAAGGATGAAAGGTTGGAACATGGGCAATCATTTCCTGGAGATGGTAATGGTAATTTTTCTATTGGCAGGCAGAATTGGAACATGAAACTTAAGGATGCTACCTCTGCTGCTCAAGTAGTGATTGAGTTTGCAGAACATACAAGCCTAGCTGCCAGAGCTGTTATAGAACTTTCAAGGCAATATTGTGTTGATGATGGTGGTTCATGCCACTTAGGTTTCAAGGATGAAAGGTTGGAACATGGGCAATCATTTCCTGGAGATGGTAATGGTAATTTTTCTGTTGGCAGGCAGAATTGGAACATGAAATTTAAGGATGCTACCTCTGCTGCTCAAGCAGCGGCTGAGTTTGCAGAACATGCAAGCCTAGCTGCCAGAGCTGTTGTAGAACTTTCAAGGCAATATTGTGTTGATGATGGTGGTTCATGCCACTTAGGTTTCAAGGATGAAAGGTTGGAACATGGGCAATCATTTCCTGGAGATGGTAATGGTAAATTTTCTGTTGGCAGGCAGAATTGGAACATGAAATTTAAGGATGCTACCTCTGCTGCTCAAGCAGCGGCTGAGTTTGCAGAACATACAAGCCTAGCTTCCAGAGCTCTTGTAGAACTTTAAAGGCAATATTGTGTTGTTGATGGTGGTTCATGCCACTTAGGTTTCAAGGATGAAAGGTTGGAACATGGGCAATCATTTCCTGGAGATGGTAATGGTAATTTTCCTGTTGGCAGGCAGAATTGGAACATGAAATTTAAGGATGCTACCTCTGCTGCTCAAGCAGCGGCTGAGTTTGCAGAACATGCAAGCCTAGCTGTTAGAGATATAGTAGAACTTTCAATGCAATATTGTGTTGATGATGGTGGTTCATGCCACTTAGGTTTCAAGGATGAAAGGTTGGAACATGGTCAATCATTTCCTAGAGTTGGTAATGGTTATTTTTCTGTGGGCAGGCAGAATTGGAACATGAAATTAAAGGATGCTACCTATGCTGCTCAAGCAGTGACTGAGTTTGCAGAACATGCAAACCTAGCTGCCAGAGCTGTTGTGGAACTTTAAAGGCAATATTGTGTTGATGATGGTGGTTCATGCCACTTAGGTTTCAAGGATGAAATGTTGGAACATGGGCAATCATTTTCTGGAGATGGTAATTTTTCTGTTAGCAAGCAGAATTGGAACATGAAAGTTAAGAATACTACCTCTGCTGCTCAAGCAGCAGTTGAGTTTGCAGAACATACAAGCCTAGATGCTAGAGTTCTTGTAGAAGTTTCAAGGAAATATTGTGTTGATGATGGTGGTTCATGCCACTTAGGTTTCAAAGATGAAAGGTTGGAACATGGGCAATCATTTCCTGCAGATGGTAATTGTAATTTTTCTGTTGGCAGGCAGAATTGGAACATGAAATTTATGATGCTACCTCTGCTGCTCAAGCAGTGGCTGAGTTTGTAGAACATGCAAGCCTAGCTGCTAGAGTTGTTGTAGAACTTTCAAGGCAATATTGTTTTGATGATGGTGGTTCATGCCACTTAGGTTTCAAGGATGAAAGGTTGGAGCATGGCCAATCATTTCCTGGAGATGGTAAAATTTCTATTGACAGGCAGAATTGGAACATGAAATTTAAGGATGCTACCTCTGCTGCTCAAGCAGCGGCTGAGTTTGCAGAACATACAAGCCTAGCTTCCAGAGCTGTTATAGAACTTTAAAGGCAATATTGTGTTGTTGATGGTGGTTCATGCCACTTAGGTTTCAAGGATGAAAGGTTGGAACATGGGCAATCATTTCCTGGAGATGGTAATGGTAATTTTTCTGTTGGCAGGCAGAATTGGAACATGAAATTTAAGGATGCTACCTCTGCTGCTCAAGCAACGGCTGAGTTTGCAGAACATGCAAGCCTAGCTGTCAGAGATATAGTAGAACTTTCAATGCAATATTGTGTTGATGATGGTGGTTCATGCCACTTAGGTTTCAAGGATGAAAGGTTGGAACATGGGCAATCATTTCTTGGAGATGGTAATGGTAGATTTTCTGTTGGCAGGCAGAATTGGAACATGAAATTTAAGGATGCTACCTCTGCTGCTCAAGCAGCGGCTGAGTTTGCAGAACATACAAGCCTAGCTTCCAGAGCTCTTGTAGAACTTTAAAGGCAATATTGTGTTGTTGATGGTGGTTCATGCCACTTAGGTTTCAAGGATGAAAGGTTGGAACATGGGCAATCATTTCCTAGAGTTGGTAATTGTTATTTTTCTGTGGGCAGGCAGAATTAGAACATGAAATTTAAGGATGCTACCTATGCTGCTCAAGCAGTGGCTGAGTTTGCAGAACATGCAAACCTAGCTGCTAGAGCTGTTGTGGAACTTTAAAGGCAATATTGTGTTGATGATGGTGGTTCATGCCACTTAGGTTTCAAGGATGAAATGTTGGAACATGGGCAATCATTTTCTGGAGATGGTAATTTTTCTGTTAGAAAGCAGAATTGGAACATGAAAGTTAAGGATACTACCTCTGCTGCTCAAGCAGCAGTTGAGTTTGCAGAACATGCAAGCCTAGATGCTAGAGTTCTTGTAGAAGTTTCAAGGAAATATTGTGTTGATGATGGTGGTTCATGCCACTTAGGTTTCAAAGATGAAAGGTTGGAACATGGGCAATCATTTCCTGCAGATGGTAATTGTAATTTTTCTGTTGGCAGGCAGAATTGGAACATGAAATTTATGATGCTACCTCTGCTGCTCAAGCAGTGGCTGAGTTTGTAGAACATGCAAGCCTAGCTGCCAGAGTTGTTGTAGAACATTCAAGGCAATATTGTTTTGATGATGGTGGTTCATGCCACTTAGGTTTCAAGGATGAAAGGTTTGAGCATGGCCAATCATTTCCTGGAGATGGTAAAATTTCTATTGACAGGCAGAATTGGAACATGAAATTTAAGGATGCTACCTCTGCTGCTCAAGCAGCGGCTGAGTTAGCAGAACATACAAGCCTAGCTTCCAGAGCTGTTATAGAACTTTAAAGGCAATATTGTGTTGTTGATGGTGGTTCATGCCACTTAGGTTTCAAGGATGAAAGGTTGGAACATGGGCAATCATTTCCTGGAGATGGTAATGGTAATTTTTCTGTTGGCAGGCAGAATTGGAACATGAAATTTAAGGATGCTACCTCTGCTGCTCAAGCAACGGCTGAGTTTGCAGAACATGCAAGCCTAGCTGTCAGAGATATAGTAGAACTTTCAATGCAATATTGTGTTGATGATGGTGGTTCATGCCACTTAGGTTTCAAGGATGAAAGGTTGGAACATGGGCAATCATTTCTTGGAGATGGTAATGGTAGATTTTCTGTTGGCAGGCAGAATTGGAACATGAAATTTAAGGATGCTACCTCTGCTGCTCAAGCAGCGGCTGAGTTTGCAGAACATACAAGCCTAGCTTCCAGAGCTCTTGTAGAACTTTAAAGGCAATATTGTGTTGTTGATGGTGGTTCATGCCACTTAGGTTTCAAGGATGAAAGGTTGGAACATGGGCAATCATTTCCTGGAGATGGTAATGGTAATTTTTCTGTTGGCAGGCAGAATTGGAACATGAAATTTAAGGATGCTACCTCTGCTGCTCAAGCAGCGGCTGAGTTTGCAGAACATGCAAGCCTAGTTGCCAGAGCTGTTGTAGAACTTTCAATGCAATATTGTGTTGATGATGGTGGTTCATGCCACTTAGGTTTCAAGGATGAAAGGTTGGAACATGGGCAATCATTTCCTAGAGTTGGTAATGGTAATTTTTCTATTGGCAGGCAGAATTGGAACATGAAATTTAAGGATGCTACCTCTGCTGCTCAAGCAGCGGCTGAGTTTGCAGAACATGCAAGCCTAGTTGCCAGAGCTGTTGTAGAACTTTCAAGGCAATATTGTGTTGATGATGGTGGTTCATGCCACTTAGGTTTCGAGGATGAAAGGTTGGAACATGGGCAATCATTTCCTGGAGATGGTAATGGTAAATTTTCTGTTGGCAGGCAGAATTGGAACATGAAATTTAAGGATGCTACCTCTGCTGCTCAAGCAGCGGCTGAGTTTGCAGAACATACAAGCCTAGCTTCCAGAGCTGTTGTAGAACTTTAAAGGCAATATTGTGTTGTTGATGGTGGTTCAAGCCACTTAGGTTTCAAGGATGAAAGGTTGGAACATGGGCAATCATTTCCTGGAGATGGTAATGGTAATTTTTCTGTTGGCAGGCAGAATTGGAACATGAAATTTAAGGATGCTACCTCTGCTGCTCAAGCAACGGCTGAGTTTGCAGAACATGCAAGCCTAGCTGTCAGAGATATAGTAGAACTTTCAATGCAATATTGTGTTGATGATGGTGGTTCATGCCACTTAGGTTTCAAGGATGAAAGGTTGGAACATGGGCAATCATTTCCTAGAGTTGGTAATGGTAATGTTTCTATTGGCAGGCAGAATTGGAACATGAAATTTAAGGATGCTACCTATGCTGCTCAAGCAGTGGCTGAGTTTGCAGAACATGCAAACCTAGCTGCCAGAGCTGTTGTAGAACTTTAAAGGCAATATTGTGTTGATGATGGTGGTTCATGCCACTTAGGTTTCAAGGATGAAAGGTTGGAACATGGGCAATCATTTCCTGGAGATGGTAATTTTTCTGTTGGCAAGCAGAATTAGAACATGAAATATAAAGATGCTACCTCTGCTGCTCAAGCAGCAGCTGAGTTTGCAGAACATGCAAGCGTAGCTGCTAGAGCTATTGTAGAACTTTCAAGGAAATATTGTGTTGATGATGGTGGTTCATGCCCCTTAGGTTTTAAGGATGAAAGGTTGGAACATGGGCAATTATTTCCTGGAGATGGTAATGGTAAATTTTCTGTTGGCAGGCAGAATTGGAACATGAAATTTAAGGATGCTACCTCTGCTGCTCAAGCAGCGGCTGAGTTTGCAGAACATACAAGCCTAGCTTCCAGAGCTATTGTAGAACTTTAAAGGCAATATTGTGTTGTTGATGGTGGTTCATGCGACTTAGGTTTCAAGGATGAAAGGTTGGAACATGGGCAATCATTTTCTGGAGATGGTAATGGTAATTTTTCTGTTGGCAGGCAAAATTGGAACATGAAATTTAAGGATGCTACCTCTGCTGCTCAAGCAACGGCTGAGTTTGCAGAACATGCAAGCCTAGCTGTCAGAGATATAGTAGAACTTTCAATGCAATATTGTGTTGATGATGGTGGTTCATGCCACTTAGGTTTCAAGGATGAAAGGTTGGAACATGGGCAATCATTTCCTAGAGTTGGTAATGGTAATTTATCTGTTGGCAGGCAGAATTGGAACATGAAATTTAAGGATGCTACCTATGCTGCTCAAGGAGTGGCTGAGTTTGCAGAACATGCAAACCTAGCTGCTAGAGCTGTTGTAGAACTTTAAAGGCAATATTGTGTTGATGATGGTGGTTCAAACCACTTAGGTTTCAAGGATGAAAGGTTGGAACATGGGCAGTCATTTTCTGGAGATGGTAATTTTTCTGTTGGCAAGAAGAATTGGAACATGAAATTTAAGGATACTACCTCTGCTGCTCAAGCAGCAGCTGAGTTTGCAGAACATGCAAGCCTGGATGCTAGAGTTCTTGTGGAAGTTTCAAGGAAATATTGTGTTGATGATGGTGGTTCATGCCACTTAGGTTTCAAGGATTAAAAATTCGAAAATGAGCAATCATTTCCTGGAGATGGTAATGGTAAATTTTCTGTTGGTAGGCAGAATTGGAACATGAAATTTAAGGATGCTACCTTTGCTGCTCAAGCAGCGGCTGAGTTTGCAGAACATGCAAACCTAGCTGCCAGAGCTGTTGTAGAACTTTAAAGTCAATATTGTGTTGATGATGGTGGTTCATGCCACTTAGGTTTCAAGGATGAAAGGTTGGAACATGGGCAATCATTTCCTGGAGATGGTAATGGTAAATTTTCTGTTGGCAGGCAGAATTGGAACATGAAATTTAAGGATGCTACCTCTACTGCTCAAGCAGCGGCTGAGTTTGCAGAACATACAAGCCTAGCTTCCAGAGCTGTTGTAGAACTTTAAAGGCAATATTGTGTTGTTGATGGTGGTTCATGCCACTTAGGTTTCAAGGATGAAAGGTTGGAACATGGGCAATCATTTCCTGGAGATGGTAATGGTAATTTTTCTGTTGGCAGGCAGAATTGGAACATGAAATTTAAGGATGCTACCTCTGCTGCTCAAGCAACGGCTGAGTTTGCAGAACATGCAAACCTAGCTGCCAGAGCTGTTGTAGAACTTTAAAGGCAATATTGTGTTGTTGATGGTGGTTCATGCCACTTAGGTTTCAAGGATGAAAGGTTGGAACATGGGCAATCATTTTCTGGAGATGGTAATTTTTTTGTTGGCAAGCAGAATTGGAACATGAAATTTAAGGATACTACCTCTGCTGCTCAAGCAGCAGCTGAGTTTGCAGAACATGCAAGCCTAGATGCTAGAGTTCTTGTAGAAGTTTCAAGGAAATATTGTGTTGATGATGGTGGTTCATGCCACTTAGGTTTCAAGGATTAAAAATTCAAAAATGAGCAATCATTTCCTGGAGATGGTAATGGTATATTTTCTGTTGGTAGGCAGAATTGGAACATGAAATTTAAGGATGCTACCTTTGCTGCTCAAGCAGCGGCTGAGTTTGCAGAACATGCAAACCTAGCTGCCAGGCTGTTGTAGAACTTTAAAGTCAATATTGTGTTGATGATGGTCGTTCATGCCACTTAGGTTTCAAGGATGAAAGGTTGGAACATGGGCAATCATTTCCTGGAGATGGTAATTTTTCTGTTGGCAAGCAGAATTAGAACATGAAATATAAAGATGCTACCTCTGCTGCTCAAGCAGCACCTGAGTTTGCAGAACATGCAAGCGTAGCTGCTAGAGCTGTTGTAGAACTTTCAAGGAAATATTGTGTTGATGATGGTGGTTCATGCCACTTAGGTTTTAAGGATGAAAGGTTGGAACATGGGCAATCATTTCCTGGTTATGGTAATGGTAAATTTTCTGTTGGCAGGCAGAATTGGAACATGAAATTTAAGGTTGCTACCTTTGCTGCTCAAGCAGCGGCTGAGTTTGCAGAACATGCAAGCCTAGCTGCCAGAGCTGTTGTAGAACTTTCAAGGCAATATTGTGTTGATGATAGTGGTTCATGCCACTAAGGTTTCAAAGATGAAAGGTTGGAACATGGGCAATCATTTCCTGGAGATGGTAGTGTTAATTTGTTTGTTGGCAGGGAGAATTGGAACATGAAATTTAAGGATGCTACCTTTGTTGCTCAAGCAGCGGCTGATTTTGCAGAACATGCAAGCCTAGCTGCCAGAGCTATTTTAGAACTTTCAAGGCAATATTGTGTTAATGATGGTGGTTCATGCCACTTAGGTTTCAAAGATGAAAGGTGTGAACATGGGCAATCATTTCCTGGAAATGGTAATTGTAATTTTTCTGTTGGCAGGTAGAATTGGAACATGAAATTTAAGGATACTATCTCTGCTGCTCATGCAGCAGCTGAGTTTGCAGAACATGCAAGCCTAGATGCTAGAGTTCTTGCAGAAGTTTCAAGGAAATATTGTGTTGATGATGGTGGTTCATGCCACTTAGGTTTCAAGGATTAAAAATACGAAAATGAGCAATCATTTCCTGGAGATGGTAATGGTAAATTTTCTGTTGGTAGGCAGAATTGGAACATGAAATTTAAGGATGCTACCTTTGCTGCTCAAGCAGCGGCTGAGTTTGCAGAACATGCAAACCTAGCTGCCAGAGCTGTTGTAGAACTTTAAAGTCAATATTGTGTTGATGATGGTGGTTCATGCCGCTTAGGTTTCAAGGATGAAAGGTTGGAACATGGGCAATCATTTCCTGGAGATGGTAATTTTTCTGTTGGCAAGCAGAATTGGAACATGAAATTTAAGGATGCTACCTCTGCTGCTCAAGCAGCGGCTGAGTTTGCCGAACATGCTAGCTTAGGTGCCAGAGCTGTTGTTGAACTTTTAAGGAAATATTGTGTTGATGATGGTGGTTCATGCCACTTAGGTTTTAAGGATGAAATGTTGGAACATGGGCAATCATTTTCTGGAGATGGTAATGGTAAATTTTCTGTTGGCAGGCAGAATAGGAACATGAAATTTAAGGATGCTACCTCTGCTGCTCAAGCAGCAGCTGAGTTTGCAGAACATGCAGGCCTAACTGCCAGAGCTATTGTAGAACTTTCAAGGCAATATTGTGTTGATGATGTTGGTTCATGCCACTTAGGTTTCAAGGATGAAAGGTTGGAACATGGGCAATCATTTCCTGGAGATGGTAATTTTTTTGTTGGCAAGCAGAATTGGAACATGAAATTTAAGGATGCTACCTCTGCTGCTCAAGCAGCAGCTGAGTTTGCAGAACATGCAGGCCTAGCTGCTAGAGCAATTGTAGAACTTTCAAGGAAATATTGTCTTGATGATGGTGGTTAATGCCACTTAGGTTTCAAGGATAAAAGGTTGGAACATGGGCAATCATTTCCTGGAGATGGTACTGGTAATTTTTCTTTTGGCAGGTAGAATTGGAACATGAAATTTAAGGATGCTACCTCTGTTGCTCAAGCAGCGGCTGAGTTTGATGAACATGCTGGCCTAGCTGCTAGAGTTATTTTAGAACTTTAAAGGCAATATTGTGTTGATGATGGTGGTTCATGCCACTTAAGTTTCAAGGAAGAAAGGTTGGAACAGAGGCAATCATTTCTTGGAGATGGTAATTTTTCTGTTGGCAGGTAGAATTGGAACATGAAATTAAAAGATGCAACCTCTGATGCTCAAGCAGCGGCTGAGTTTGCAGAACATGCAGGCCTAGCTACCAGAGCTGTTTTAGATCTTTCAAGGCAATATTGTGTTGATGATGGTGGTTCATGCCACTTAGGTTTCAAGGATGAAAGGTTGGAACATGGGCAATCATTTCCTAGAGGTGGTAATGGTAATTTTTCTATTTGCAGGCAGAATTAGAACATGAAATTTAAGGATTCAACCTCTGCTGCTCAAGCAATGGCTGATTTTGCAGAGCATGCAAGCCTAGCTGCCAGAGCTGTTGTAGAACTTTCAAGGCAATATTTTGTTGATGATGGTGGTTCATGCCACTTAGGTTTCAAGGATGAAAGGTTGGAGCATGGCCAATCATTTCCTGGAGATGGTAATGGTAAATTTTCTGTTGGCAGGCAGAATTGGAACATGAAATTTAAGGATGCTACCTCTGCTGCTCAAGCAGCGGCTGAGTTTGCAGAACATACAAGCCTAGCTTCCAGAGCTATTGTAGAACTTTAAAGGCAATATTGTGTTGTTGATGGTGGTTCATGCCACTTAGGTTTCAAGGATGAAAGGTTGGAACATGGGCAATCATTTCCTGGAGATGGTAATGGTAATTTTTCTGTTGGCAGGCAGAATTGGAACATGAAATTTAAGGATGCTACCTCTGCTGCTCAAGCAACGGCTGAGTTTGCAGAACATGCAAGCCTAGCTGTCAGAGATATAGTAGAACTTTCAATGCAATATTGTGTTGATGATGGTGGTTCATGCCACTTAGGTTTCAAGGATGAAAGGTTGGAACATGGGCAATCATTTCTTGGAGATGGTAATGGTAGATTTTCTATTGGCAGGCAGAATTGGAACATGAAATTTAAGGATGCTACCTCTGCTGCTCAAGCAGCGGCTGAGTTTGCAGAACATACAAGCCTAGCTTCCAGAGCTCTTGTAGAACTTTAAAGGCAATATTGTGTTGTTGATTGTGGTTCATGCCACTTAGGTTTCAAGGATGAAAGGTTGGAACATGGGCAATCATTTCCTGGAGATGGTAATGGTAATTTTTCTGTTGGCAGGCAGAATTGGAACATGAAATTTAAGGATGCTACCTCTGCTGCTCAAGCAGCGGCTGAGTTTGCAGAACATGCAAGCCTAGTTGCCAGAGCTGTTGTAGAACTTTCAATACAATATTGTGTTGATGATGGTGGTTCATGCCACTTAGGTTTCAAGGATGAAAGGTTGGAACATGGGCAATCATTTCCTAGAGATGGTAATGGTAATTTTTCTGTTGGCAGGCAGAATTGGAACATGAAATTTAAGGATGCTACCTCTGCTGCTCAAGCAGCGGCTGAGTTTGCAGAACATGCAAGCCTAGCTGCCAGAGCTGTTGTAGAACTTTCAAGGCAATATTGTGTTGATGATGGTGGTTCATGCCACTTAGGTTTCAAGGATGAAAGGTTGGAACATGGGCAATCATTTCCTGGAGATGGTAATGGTAAATTTTCTGTTGGCAGGCAGAATTGGAACATGAAATTTAAGGATGCTACCTCTGCTGCTCAAGCAGCGGCTGAGTTTGCAGAACATGCAAGCCTAGCTTCCAGAGCTGTTGTAGAACTTTAAAGGCAATATTGTGTTGTTGATGGTGGTTCATGCCACTTAGGTTTCAAGGATGAAAGGTTGGAACATGGGCAATCATTTCCTGGAGATGGTAATGGTAATTTTTCTATTGGCAGGCAGAATTGGAACATGAAATTTAAGGATGCTACCTCTGCTGCTCAAGCAACGGCTGAGTTTGCAGAACATGCAAGCCTAGCTGTCAGAGATATAGTAGAACTTTCAATGCAATATTGTGTTGATGATGGTGGTTCATGCCACTTAGGTTTCAAGGATGAAAGGTTGGAACATGGGCAATCATTTCCTAGAGTTGGTAATGGTAATTTTTCTGTTGGCAGGCAGAATTGGAACATGAAATTTAAGGATGCTACCTATGCTGCTCAAGCAGTGGCTGAGTTTGCAGAACATGCAAACCTAGCTGCCAGAGCTGTTGTAGAACTTTAAAGGCAATATTGTGTTGATGATGGTGGTTCATGCCACTTAGGTTTCAAGGATGAAAGGTTGGAACATGGGCAATCATTTCCTGGAGATGGTAATTTTTCTGTTGGCAAGCAGAATTGGAACATGAAATTTAAGGATACTACCTCTGCTGCTCAAGCAGCAGCTGAGTTTGCAGAACATGCAAGCCTAGATGCTAGAGTTCTTGTAGAAGTTTCAAGGAAATATTGTGTTGATGATGGTGGTTCATGCCACTTAGGTTTCAAGGATTAAAAATTCGAAAATGAGCAATCATTTCCTGGAGATGGTAATGGTAAATTTTCTGTTGGTAGGCAGAATTGGAACATGAAATTTAAGGATGCTACCTTTGCTGCTCAAGCAGCGGCTGAGTTTGCAGAACATGCAAACCTAGCTGCCAGAGCTGTTGTAGAACTTTAAAGTCAATATTGTGTTGATGATGGTGGTTCATGCCACTTAGGTTTCAAGGATGAAAGGTTGGAACATGGGCAATCATTTCCTGGAGATGGTAATTTTTCTGTTGGCAAGCAGAATTAGAACATGAAATATAAAGATGCTACCTCTGCTGCTCAAGCAGCAGCTGAGTTTGCAGAACATGCAAGCGTAGCTGCTAGAGCTATTGTAGAACTTTCAAGGAAATATTGTGTTGATGATGGTGGTTCATGCCCCTTAGGTTTTAAGGATGAAAGGTTGGAACATGGGCAATCATTTCCTGGAGATGGTAATGGTAAATTTTCTGTTGGCAGGCAGAATTGGAACATGAAATTTAAGGATGCTACCTCTGCTGCTCAAGCAGCGGCTGAGTTTGCAGAACATACAAGCCTAGCTTCCAGAGCTATTGTAGAACTTTAAAGGCAATATTGTGTTGTTGATGGTGGTTCATGCCACTTAGGTTTCAAGGATGAAAGGTTGGAACATGGGCAATCATTTTCTGGAGATGGTAATGGTAATTTTTCTGTTGGCAGGCAAAATTGGAACATGAAATTTAAGGATGCTACCTCTGCTGCTCAAGCAACGGCTGAGTTTGCAGAACATGCAAGCCTAGCTGTCAGAGATATAGTAGAACTTTCAATGCAATATTGTGTTGATGATGGTGGTTCATGCCACTTAGGTTTCAAGGATGAAAGGTTGGAACATGGGCAATCATTTCCTAGAGTTGGTAATGGTAATTTTTCTGTTGGCAGGCAGAATTGGAACATGAAATTTAAGGATGCTACCTATGCTGCTCAAGCAGTGGCTGAGTTTGCAGAACATGCAAACCTAGCTGCTAGAGCTGTTGTAGAACTTTAAAGGCAATATTGTGTTGATGATGGTGGTTCATACCACTTAGGTTTCAAGGATGAAAGGTTGGAACATGGGCAATCATTTTCTGGAGATGGTAATTTTTCTGTTGGCAAGAAGAATTGGAACATGAAATTTAAGGATACTACCTCTGCTGCTCAAGCAGCAGCTGAGTTTGCAGAACATGCAAGCCTGGATGCTAGAGTTCTTGTGGAAGTTTCAAGGAAATATTGTGTTGATGATGGTGGTTCATGCCACTTAGGTTTCAAGGATTAAAAATTCGAAAATGAGCAATCATTTCCTGGAGATGGTAATGGTAAATTTTCTGTTGGTAGGCAGAATTGGAACATGAAATTTAAGGATGCTACCTTTGCTGCTCAAGCAGCGGCTGAGTTTGCAGAACATGCAAACCTAGCTGCCAGAGCTGTTGTAGAACTTTAAAGTCAATATTGTGTTGATGATGGTGGTTCATGCCACTTAGGTTTCAAGGATGAAAGGTTGGAACATGGGCAATCATTTCCTGGAGATGGTAATGTTTTCTGTTGGCAAGCAGAATTAGAACATGAAATATAAAGATGCTACCTCTGCTGCTCAAGCAGCAGCTGAGTTTGCAGAACATGCAAGCGTAGCTGCTAGAGCTATTGTAGAACTTTCAAGGAAATATTGTGTTGATGATGGTGGTTCATGCCACTTAGGTTTTAAGGATGAAAGGTTGGAACATGGGCAATCATTTCCTGGAGATGGTAATGGTAAATTTTCTGTTGGCAGGCAGAATTGGAACATGAAATTTAAGGATGCTACCTCTGCTGCTCAAGCAGCGGCTGAGTTTGCAGAACATACAAGCCTAGCTTCCAGAGCTATTGTAGAACTTTAAAGGCAATATTGTGTTGTTGATGGTGGTTCATGCCACTTAGGTTTCAAGGATGAAAGGTTGGAACATGGGCAATCATTTTCTGGAGATGGTAATGGTAATTTTTCTGTTGGCAGGCAGAATTGGAACATGAAATTTAAGGATGCTACCTCTGCTGCTCAAGCAACGGCTGAGTTTGCAGAACATGCAAGCCTAGCTGTCAGAGATATAGTAGAACTTTCAATGCAATATTGTGTTGATGATGGTGGTTCATGCCACTTAGGTTTCAAGGATGAAAGGTTGGAACATGGGCAATCATTTCCTAGAGTTGGTAATGGTAATTTTTCTGTTGGCAGGCAGAATTGGAACATGAAATTTAAGGATGCTACCTATGCTGCTCAAGCAGTGGCTGAGTTTGCAGAACATGCAAACCTAGCTGCTAGAGCTGTTGTAGAACTTTAAAGGCAATATTGTGTTGATGATGGTGGTTCATACCACTTAGGTTTCAAGGATGAAAGGTTGGAACATGGGCAATCATTTTCTGGAGATGGTAAATTTTTCTGTTGGCAAGCAGAATTGGAACATGAAATTTAAGGATACTACCTCTGCTGCTCAAGCAGCAGCTGAGTTTGCAGAACATGCAAGCCTAGATGCTAGAGTTCTTGTAGAAGTTTCAAGGAAATATTGTGTTGATGATGGTGGTTCATGCCACTTAGGTTTCAAGGATTAAAAATTCGAAAATGAGCAATCATTTCCTGGAGATGGTAATGGTAAATTTTCTGTTGGTAGGCAGAATTGGAACATGAAATTTAAGGATGCTACCTTTGCTGCTCAAGCAGCGGCTGAGTTTGCAGAACATGCAAACCTAGCTGCCAGAGCTGTTGTAGAACTTTAAAGTCAATATTGTGTTGATGATGGTGGTTCATGCCACTTAGGTTTCAAGGATGAAAGGTTGGAACATGGGCAATCATTTCCTGGAGATGGTAATGGTAAATTTTCTGTTGGCAGGCAGAATTGGAACATGAAATTTAAGGATGCTACCTCTGCTGCTCAAGCAGCGGCTGAGTTTGCAGAACATGCAAGCCTAGCTGCCAGAGCTGTTGTAGAACTTTCAAGGAAATATTGTGTTGATGATGTTATGTTGATGATGGTGGTTCATGCCACTTAGGTTTTAAGGATGAAAGGTTGGAACATGGGCAATCATTTCCTGGAGATGGTAATGGTAAATTTTCTGTTGGCAGGCAGAATTGGAACATGAAATTTAAGGATGCTACCTCTGCTGCTCAAGCAGCGGCTGAGTTTGCAGAACATGCAAGCCTAGCTGCCAGAGCTGTTGTAGAACTTTAAAGGCAATATTGTGTTGATGATGGTGGTTCATGCCACTTAGGTTTCAAGGATGAAAGGTTGGAACATGGGCAATCATTTCCTGGAGATGGTAATGGTAATTTTTCTGTTGGCAGGCAGAATTGGAACATGAAATTTAAGGATGCTACCTCTGCTGCTCAAGCAGCGGCTGAGTTTGCAGAACATGCAAGCCTAGCTGCCAGAGCTATTGTAGAACTTTCAAGGCAATATTGTGTTGATGATGGTGGTTCATGCCACTTAGGTTTCAAGGATGAAAGGTTGGAACATGGGCAATCATTTCCTGGAGATGGTAATGGTAATTTTTCTGTTGGCAGGCAGAATTGGAACATGAAATTTAAGGATGCTACCTATGCTGCTCAAGCAGTGGCTGAGTTTGCAGAACATGCAAACCTAGCTGCCAGAGCTGTTGTAGAACTTTAAAGGCAATATTGTGTTGATGATGGTGGTTCATGCCACTTAGGTTTCAAGGATGAAAGGTTGGAACATGGGCAATCATTTTCTGGAGATGGTAATTTTTCTGTTGGCAAGCAGAATTGGAACATGAAATTTAAGGATACTACCTCTGCTGCTCAAGCAGCAGCTGAGTTTGCAGAACATGCAAGCCTAGATGCTAGAGTTCTTGTAGAAGTTTCAAGGAAATATTGTGTTGATGATGGTGGTTCATGCCACTTAGGTTTCAAGGATTAAAAATTCGAAAATGAGCAATCATTTCCTGGAGATGGTAATGGTATATTTTCTGTTGGTAGGCAGAATTGGAACATGAAATTTAAGGATGCTACCTTTGCTGCTCAAGCAGCGGCTGAGTTTGCAGAACATGCAAACCTAGCTGCCAGGCTGTTGTAGAACTTTAAAGTCAATATTGTGTTGATGATGGTGGTTCATGCCACTTAGGTTTCAAGGATGAAAGGTTGGAACATGGGCAATCATTTCCTGGAGATGGTAATTTTTCTGTTGGCAAGCAGAATTAGAACATGAAATATAAAGATGCTACCTCTGCTGCTCAAGCAGCACCTGAGTTTGCAGAACATGCAAGCGTAGCTGCTAGAGCTGTTGTAGAACTTTCAAGGAAATATTGTGTTGATGATGGTGGTTCATGCCACTTAGGTTTTAAGGATGAAAGGTTGGAACATGGGCAATCATTTCCTGGTTATGGTAATGGTAAATTTTCTGTTGGCAGGCAGAATTGGAACATGAAATTTAAGGATGCTACCTTTGCTGCTCAAGCAGCGGCTGAGTTTGCAGAACATGCAAGCCTAGCTGCCAGAGCTGTTGTAGAACTTTCAAGGCAATATTGTGTTGATGATAGTGGTTCATGCCACTTAGGTTTCAAAGATGAAAGGTTGGAACATGGGCAATCATTTCCTGGAGATGGTAGTGTTAATTTTTTTGTTGGCAGGGAGAATTGGAACATGAAATTTAAGGATGCTACCTCTGTTTCTCAAGCAGCAGCTGATTTTGCAGAACATGCAAGCCTAGCTGCCAGAGCTGTTTTAGAACTTTCAAGGCAATATTGTGTTAATGATGGTGGTTCATGCCACTTAGGTTTCAAAGATGAAAAGGTGTGAACATGGGCAATCATTTCCTGGAAATGGTAATTGTAATTTTTCTGTTGGCAGGTAGAATTGGAACATGAAATTTAAGGATACTATCTCTGCTGCTCATGCAGCAGCTGAGTTTGCAGAACATGCAAGCCTAGATGCTAGAGTTCTTGCAGAAGTTTCAAGGAAATATTGTGTTGATGATGGTGGTTCATGCCACTTAGGTTTCAAGGATTAAAAATTCGAAAATGAGCAATCATTTCCTGGAGATGGTAATGGTAAATTTTCTGTTGGTAGGCAGAATTGGAACATGAAATTTAAGGATGCTACCTTTGCTGCTCAAGCAGCGGCTGAGTTTGCAGAACATGCAAACCTAGCTGCCAGAGCTGTTGTAGAACTTTAAAGTCAATATTGTGTTGATGATGGTGGTTCATGCCACTTAGGTTTCAAGGATGAAAGGTTGGAACATGGGCAATCATTTCCTGGAGATGGTAATTTTTCTGTTGGCAAGCAGAATTGGAACATGAAATTTAAGGATGCTACCTCTGCTGCTCAAGCAGCGGCTGAGTTTGCAGAACATGCAAGCCTAGGTGCCAGAGCTGTTGTAGAACTTTTAAGGAAATATTGTGTTGATGATGGTGGTTCATGCCACTTAGGTTTTAAGGATGAAATGTTGGAACATGGGCAATCATTTTCTGGAGATGGTAATGGTAAATTTTCTGTTGGCAGGCAGAATAGGAACATGAAATTTAAGGATGCTACCTCTGCTGCTCAAGCAGCAGCTGAGTTTGCAGAACATGCAGGCCTAACTGCCAGAGCTATTGTAGAACTTTCAAGGCAATATTGTGTTGATGATGTTGGTTCATGCCACTTAGGTTTCAAGGATGAAAGGTTGGAACATGGGCAATCATTTCCTGGAGATGGTAATTTTTCTGTTGGCAAGCAGAATTGGAACATGAAATTTAAGGATGCTACCTCTGCTGCTCAAGCAGCAGCTGAGTTTGCAGAACATGCAGGCCTAGCTGCTAGAGCAATTGTAGAACTTTCAAGGAAATATTGTCTTGATGATGGTGGTTAATGCCACTTAGGTTTCAAGGATAAAAGGTTGGAACATGGGCAATCATTTCCTGGAGATGGTAATGGTAATTTTTCTTTTGGCAGGTAGAATTGGAACATGAAATTTAAGGATGCTACCTCTGTTGCTCAAGCAGCGGCTGAGTTTGATGAACATGCTGGCCCAGCTGCTAGAGCTATTACTTAGGTTTCAAGGATAAAAGGTTGGAACATGGGCAATCATTTCCTGGAGATGGTACTGGTAATTTTTCTTTTGGCAGGTAGAATTGGAACATGAAATTTAAGGATGCTACCTCTGTTGCTCAAGCAGCGGCTGAGTTTGATGAACATGCTGGCCTAGCTGCTAGAGTTATTTTAGAACTTTAAAGGCAATATTGTGTTGATGATGGTGGTTCATGCCACTTAAGTTTCAAGGAAGAAAGGTTGGAACAGAGGCAATCATTTCTTGGAGATGGTAATTTTTCTGTTGGCAGGTAGAATTGGAACATGAAATTAAAAGATGCAACCTCTGATGCTCAAGCAGCGGCTGAGTTTGCAGAACATGCAGGCCTAGCTACCAGAGCTGTTTTAGATCTTTCAAGGCAATATTGTGTTGATGATGGTGGTTCATGCCACTTAGGTTTCAAGGATGAAAGGTTGGAACATGGGCAATCATTTCCTAGAGGTGGTAATGGTAATTTTTCTATTTGCAGGCAGAATTAGAACATGAAATTTAAGGATTCAACCTCTGCTGCTCAAGCAACGGCTGATTTTGCAGAGCATGCAAGCCTAGCTGCCAGAGCTGTTGTAGAACTTTCAAGGCAATATTTTGTTGATGATGGTGGTTCATGCCACTTAGGTTTCAAGGATGAAAGGTTGGAGCATGGCCAATCATTTCCTGGAGATGGTAATGGTAAATTTTCTGTTGGCAGGCAGAATTGGAACATGAAATTTAAGGATGCTACCTCTGCTGCTCAAGCAGCGGCTGAGTTTGCAGAACATACAAGCCTAGCTTCCAGAGCTATTGTAGAACTTTAAAGGCAATATTGTGTTGTTGATGGTGGTTCATGCCACTTAGGTTTCAAGGATGAAAGGTTGGAACATGGGCAATCATTTCCTGGAGATGGTAATGGTAATTTTTCTGTTGGCAGGCAGAATTGGAACATGAAATTTAAGGATGCTACCTCTGCTGCTCAAGCAACGGCTGAGTTTGCAGAACATGCAAGCCTAGCTGTCAGAGATATAGTAGAACTTTCAATGCAATATTGTGTTGATGATGGTGGTTCATGCCACTTAGGTTTCAAGGATGAAAGGTTGGAACATGGGCAATCATTTCTTGGAGATGGTAATGGTAGATTTTCTATTGGCAGGCAGAATTGGAACATGAAATTTAAGGATGCTACCTCTGCTGCTCAAGCAGCGGCTGAGTTTGCAGAACATACAAGCCTAGCTTCCAGAGCTCTTGTAGAACTTTAAAGGCAATATTGTGTTGTTGATGGTGGTTCATGCCACTTAGGTTTCAAGGATGAAAGGTTGGAACATGGGCAATCATTTCCTGGAGATGGTAATGGTAATTTTTCTGTTGGCAGGCAGAATTGGAACATGAAATTTAAGGATGCTACCTCTGCTGCTCAAGCAGCGGCTGAGTTTGCAGAACATGCAAGCCTAGTTGCCAGAGCTGTTGTAGAACTTTCAATACAATATTGTGTTGATGATGGTGGTTCATGCCACTTAGGTTTCAAGGATGAAAGGTTGGAACATGGGCAATCATTTCCTAGAGTTGGTAATGGTAATTTTTCTATTGGCAGGCAGAATTGGAACATGAAATTTAAGGATGCTACCTCTGCTGCTCAAGCAGCGGCTGAGTTTGCAGAACATGCAAGCCTAGTTGCCAGAGCTGTTGTAGAACTTTCAAGGCAATATTGTGTTGATGATGGTGGTTCATGCCACTTAGGTTTCGAGGATGAAAGGTTGGAACATGGGCAATCATTTCCTGGAGATGGTAATGGTAAATTTTCTGTTGGCAGGCAGAATTGGAACATGAAATTTAAGGATGCTACCTCTGCTGCTCAAGCAGCGGCTGAGTTTGCAGAACATACAAGCCTAGCTTCCAGAGCTGTTGTAGAACTTTAAAGGCAATATTGTGTTGTTGATGGTGGTTCATGCCACTTAGGTTTCAAGGATGAAAGGTTGGAACATGGGCAATCATTTCCTGGAGATGGTAATGGTAATTTTTCTGTTGGCAGGCAGAATTGGAACATGAAATTTAAGGATGCTACCTCTGCTGCTCAAGCAACGGCTGAGTTTGCAGAACATGCAAGCCTAGCTGTCAGAGATATAGTAGAACTTTCAATGCAATATTGTGTTGATGATGGTGGTTCATGCCACTTAGGTTTCAAGGATGAAAGGTTGGAACATGGGCAATCATTTCCTAGAGTTGGTAATGGTAATTTTTCTGTTGGCAGGCAGAATTGGAACATGAAATTTAAGGATGCTACCTATGCTGCTCAAGCAGTGGCTGAGTTTGCAGAACATGCAAACCTAGCTGCCAGAGCTGTTGTAGAACTTTAAAGGCAATATTGTGTTGATGATGGTGGTTCATGCCACTTAGGTTTCAAGGATGAAAGGTTGGAACATGGGCAATCATTTTCTGGAGATGGTAATTTTTCTGTTGGCAAGCAGAATTGGAACATGAAATTTAAGGATACTACCTCTGCTGCTCAAGCAGCAGCTGAGTTTGCAGAACATGCAAGCCTAGATGCTAGAGTTCTTGTAGAAGTTTCAAGGAAATATTGTGTTGATGATGGTGGTTCATGCCACTTAGGTTTCAAGGATTAAAAATTCGAAAATGAGCAATCATTTCCTGGAGATGGTAATGGTAAATTTTCTGTTGGTAGACAGAATTGGAACATGAAATTTAAGGATGCTACCTTTGCTGCTCAAGCAGCGGCTGAGTTTGCAGAACATGCAAACCTAGCTGCCAGAGCTGTTGTAGAACTTTAAAGTCAATATTGTGTTGATGATGGTGGTTCATGCCACTTAGGTTTCAAGGATGAAAGGTTGGAACATGGGCAATCATTTCCTGGAGATGGTAATTTTTCTGTTGGCAAGCAGAATTAGAACATGAAATATAAAGATGCTACCTCTGCTGCTCAAGCAGCAGCTGAGTTTGCAGAACATGCAAGCGTAGCTGCTAGAGCTGTTGTAGAACTTTCAAGGAAATATTGTGTTGATGATGGTGGTTCATGCCACTTAGGTTTTAAGGATGAAAGGTTGGAACATGGGCAATCATTTCCTGGAGATGGTAATGGTAAATTTTTTGTTGGCAGGCAGAATTGGAACATGAAATTTAAGGATGCTACCTCTGCTGCTCAAGCAGCGGCTGAGTTTGCAGAACATACAAGCCTAGCTTCCAGAGCTATTGTAGAACTTTAAAGGCAATATTGTGTTGTTGATGGTGGTTCATGCCACTTAGGTTTCAAGGATGAAAGGTTGGAACATGGGCAATCATTTTCTGGAGATGGTAATGGTAATTTTTCTGTTGGCAGGCAGAATTGGAACATGAAATTTAAGGATGCTACCTCTGCTGCTCAAGCAACGGCTGAGTTTGCAGAACATGCAAGCCTAGCTGTCAGAGATATAGTAGAACTTTCAATGCAATATTGTGTTGATGATGGTGGTTCATGCCACTTAGGTTTCAAGGATGAAAGGTTGGAACATGGGCAATCATTTCCTAGAGTTGGTAATGGTAATTTTTCTGTTGGCAGGCAGAATTGGAACATGAAATTTAAGGATGCTACCTATGCTGCTCAAGCAGTGGCTGAGTTTGCCGAACATGCAAACCTAGCTGCTAGAGCTGTTGTAGAACTTTAAAGGCAATATTGTGTTGATGATGGTGGTTCATACCACTTAGGTTTCAAGGATGAAAGGTTGGAACATGGGCAATCATTTCCTGGAGATGGTAATTTTTCTGTTGGCAGGAAGAATTGGAACATGAAATTTAAGGATGCTACCTCTGCTGCTCAAGCAGCGGCTGAGTTTGCAGAACATGCAAGCCTAGATGCTAGAGTTCTTGTAGAAGTTTCAAGGAAATATTGTGTTGATGATGGTGGTTCATGCCACTTAGGTTTCAAGGATTAAAAATTCGAAAATGAGCAATCATTTCCTGGAGATGGTAATGGTAAATTTTCTGTTGGTAGACAGAATTGGAACATGAAATTTAAGGATGCTACCGTTGCTGCTCAAGCAGCGGCTGAGTTTGCAGAACATGCAAACCTAGCTGCCAGAGCTGTTGTAGAACTTTAAAGTCAATATTGTGTTGATGATGGTGGTTCATGCCACTTAGGTTTCAAGGATGAAAGGTTGGAACATGGGCAATCATTTCCTGGAGATGGTAATTTTTCTGTTGGCAAGCAGAATTAGAACATGAAATATAAAGATGCTACCTCTGCTGCTCAAGCAGCAGCTGAGTTTGCAGAACATGCAAGCGTAGCTGCTAGAGCTGTTGTAGAACTTTCAAGGAAATATTGTGTTGATGATGGTGGTTCATGCCACTTAGGTTTTAAGGATGAAAGGTTGGAACATGGGCAATCATTTCCTGGAGATGGTAATGGTAAATTTTCTGTTGGCAGGCAGAATTGGAACATGAAATTTAAGGATGCTACCTCTGCTGCTCAAGCAGCGGCTGAGTTTGCAGAACATACAAGCCTAGCTTCCAGAGCTATTGTAGAACTTTAAAGGCAATATTGTATTGTTGATGGTGGTTCATGCCACTTAGGTTTCAAGGATGAAAGGTTGGAACATGGGCAATCATTTTCTGGAGATGGTAATGGTAATTTTTCTATTGGCAGGCAGAATTGGAACATGAAATTTAAGGATGCTACCTCTGCTGCTCAAGCAACGGCTGAGTTTGCAGAACATGCAAGCCTAGCTGTTAGAGATATAGTAGAACTTTCAATGCAATATTGTGTTGATGATGGTGGTTCATGCCACTTAGGTTTCAAGGATGAAAGGTTGGAACATGGGCAATCATTTCCTAGAGTTGGTAATGGTAATTTTTCTGTTGGCAGGCAGAATTGGAACATGAAATTTAAGGATGCTACCTATGCTGCTCAAGCAGTGGCTGAGTTTGCCGAACATGCAAACCTAGCTGCTAGAGCTGTTGTAGAACTTTAAAGGCAATATTGTGTGGATGATGGTGGTTCATAGCACTTAGGTTTCAAGGATGAAAGGTTGGAACATGGGCAATCATTTTCTGGAGATGGTAATTTTTCTGTTGGCAAGAAGAATTGGAACATGAAATTTAAGGATACTACCTCTGCTGCTCAAGCAGCAGCTGAGTTTGCAGAACATGCAAGCCTAGATGCTAGAGTTCTTGTGGAAGTTTCAAGGAAATATTGTGTTGATGATGGTGGTTCATGCCACTTAGGTTTCAAGGATTAAAAATTCGAAAATGAGCAATCATTTCCTGGAGATGGTAATGGTAAATTTTCTGTTGGTACGCAGAATTGGAACATGAAATTTAAGGATGCTACCTTTGCTGCTCAAGCAGCGGCTGAGTTTGCAGAACATGCAAACCTAGCTGCCAGAGCTGTTGTAGAACTTTAAAGTCAATATTGTGTTGATGATGGTGGTTCATGCCACTTAGGTTTCAAGGATGAAAGGTTGGAACATGGGCAATCATTTCCTGGAGATGGTAATGGTAAATTTTCTGTTGGCAGGCAGAATTGGAACATGAAATTTAAGGATGCTACCTCTGCTGCTCAAGCAGCGGCTGAGTTTGCAGAACATACAAGCCTAGCTTCCAGAGCTGTTGTAGAACTTTAAAGGCAATATTGTGTTGTTGATGGTGGTTCATGCCACTTAGGTTTCAAGGATGAAAGGTTGGAACATGGGCAATCATTTCCTGGAGATGGTAATGGTAATTTTTCTGTTGGCAGGCAGAATTGGAACATGAAATTTAAGGATGCTACCTCTGCTGCTCAAGCAACGGCTGAGTTTGCAGAACATGCAAACCTAGCTGCCAGAGCTGTTGTAGAACTTTAAAGGCAATATTGTGTTGATGATGGTGGTTCATGCCACTTAGGTTTCAAGGATGAAAGGTTGGAACATGGGCAATCATTTCCTGGAGATGGTAATGGTAAATTTTCTGTTGGCAGGCAGAATTGGAACATGAAATTTAAGGATGCTACCTCTGCTGCTCAAGCAGCGGCTGAGTTTGCAGAACATGCAAGCCTAGCTGCCAGAGCTATTGTAGAACTTTAAAGGCAATATTGTGTTGATGATGGTGGTTCATGCCACTTAGGTTTCAAGGATGAAAGGTTGGAACATGGGCAATCATTTCCTGGAGATGGTAATGGTAATTTTTCTGTTGGCAGGCAGAATTGGAACATGAAATTTAAGGATGCTACCTCTGCTGCTCAAGCAGCGGCTGAGTTTGCAGAACATGCAAGCCTAGCTTCCAGAGCTGTTGTAGAACTTTAAAGGCAATATTGTGTTGTTGATGGTGGTTCATGCCACTTAGGTTTCAAGGATGAAAGGTTGGAACATGGGCAATCATTTCCTGGAGATGGTAATGGTAATTTTTCTGTTGGCAGGCAGAATTGGAACATGAAATTTAAGGATGCTACCTCTGCTGCTCAAGCAACGGCTGAGTTTGCAGAACATGCAAACCTAGCTGCCAGAGCTGTTGTAGAACTTTAAAGGCAATATTGTGTTGATGATGGTGGTTCATGCCACTTAGGTTTCAAGGATGAAAGGTTGGAACATGTGCAATCATTTTCTGGAGATGGTAATTTTTCTGTTGGCAAGCAGAATTGGAACATGAAATTTAAGGATACTACCTCTGCTGCTCAAGCAGCAGCTGAGTTTGCAGAACATGCAAGCCTAGATGCTAGAGTTCTTGTAGAAGTTTCAAGGAAATATTGTGTTGATGATGGTGGTTCATGCCACTTAGGTTTCAAGGATTAAAAATTCGAAAATGAGCAATCATTTCCTGGAGATGGTAATGGTATATTTTCTGTTGGTAGGCAGAATTGAAACATGAAATTTAAGGATGCTACCTTTGCTGCTCAAGCAGCGGCTGAGTTTGCAGAACATGCAAACCTAGCTGCCAGGCTGTTGTAGAACTTTAAAGTCAATATTGTGTTGATGATGGTGGTTCATGCCACTTAGGTTTCAAGGATGAAAGGTTGGAACATGGGCAATCATTTCCTGGAGATGGTAATTTTTCTGTTGGCAAGCAGAATTAGAACATGAAATATAAAGATGCTACCTCTGCTGCTCAAGCAGCACCTGAGTTTGCAGAATATGCAAGCGTAGCTGATAGAGCTGTTGTAGAACTTTCAAGGAAATATTGTGTTGATGATGGTGGTTCATGCCACTTAGGTTTTAAGGATGAAAGGTTGGAACATGGGCAATCATTTCCTGGTTATGGTAATGGTAAATTTTCTGTTGGTAGGCAGAATTGGAACATGAAATTTAAGGATGCTACCTTTGCTGCTCAAGCAGCAGCTGAGTTTGCAGAGCATGCAAGCCTAGCTGCCAGAGCTGTTGTAGAACTTTCAAGGCAATATTGTGTTGATGATAGTGGTTCATGCCACTTAGGTTTCAAAGATGAAAGGTTGGAACATGGGCAATCATTTCCTGGAGATGGTAGTGTTAATTTTTTTGTTGGCAGGGAGAATTGGAACATGAAATTTAAGGATGCTACCTTTGTTGCTCAAGCAGCGACTGATTTTGCAGAACATGCAAGCCTAGCTGCCAGAGCAGTTTTAGAACTTTCAAGGCAATATTGTGTTAATGATGGTGGTTCATGCCACTTAGGTTTCAAAGATGAAAGGTTGGAACATGGGCAATCATTTCCTGGAAATGGTAATTGTAATTTTTCTGTTGGCAGGTAGAATTGGAACATGAAATTTAAGGATACTATCTCTGCTGCTCATGCAGCAGCTGAGTTTGCAGAACATGCAAGCCTAGATGCTAGAGTTCTTGCAGAAGTTTCAAGGAAATATTGTGTTGATGATGGTGGTTCATGCCACTTAGGTTTCAAGGATTAAAAATTCGAAAATGAGCAATCATTTCCTGGAGATGGTAATGGTAAATTTTCTGTTGGTAGGCAGAATTGGAACATGAAATTTAAGGATGCTACCTTTGCTGCTCAAGCAGCGGCTGAGTTTGCAGAACATGCAAACCTAGCTGCCAGAGCTGTTGTAGAACTTTAAAGTCAATATTGTGTTGATGATGGTGGTTCATTCCACTTAGGTTTCAAGGATGAAAGGTTGGAACATGGGCAATCATTTCCTGGAGATGGTAATTTTTCTGTTGGCAAGTAGAATTGGAACATGAAATTTAAGGATGCTACCTCTGCTGCTCAAGCAGCGGCTGAGTTTGCAGAACATGCAAGCCTAGGTGCCAGAGCTGTTGTAGAACTTTTAAGGAAATATTGTGTTGATGATGGTGGTTCATGCCACTTAGGTTTTAAGGATGAAATGTTGGAACATGGGCAATCATTTTCTGGAGATGGTAATGGTAAATTTTCTGTTGGCAGGCAGAATAGGAACATGAAATTTAAGGATGCTACCTCTGCTGCTCAAGCAGCAGCTGAGTTTACAGAACATGCAGGCCTAACTGCCAGAGCTATTGTAGAACTTTCAAGGCAATATTGTGTTGATGATGTTGGTTCATGCCACTTAGGTTTCAAGGATGAAAGGTTGGAACATGGGCAATCATTTCCTGGAGATGGTAATTTTTCTGTTGGCAAGCAGAATTGGAACATGAAATTTAAGGATGCTACCTCTGCTGCTCAAGCAGCAGCTGAGTTTGCAGAACATGCAGGCCTAGCTGCTAGAGCAATTGTAGAACTTTCAAGGAAATATTGTCTTGATGATGGTGGTTAATGCCACTTAGGTTTCAAGGATAAAAGGTTGGAACATGGGCAATCATTTCCTGGAGATGGTAATGGTAATTTTTCTTTTGGCAGGTAGAATTGGAACATGAAATTTAAGGATGCTACCTCTGTTGCTCAAGCAGCGGCTGAGTTTGATGAACATGCTGGCCCAGCTGCTAGAGCTATTTTAGAACTTTAAAGGCAATATTGTGTTGATGATGGTGGTTCATGCCACTTAGGTTTCAAGGATGAAAGGTTGGAACATGGGCAATCATTTCCTGGAGATGGTAAATTTTCTATTGGCAGGCAAAATTGGAACATGAAATTTAAGGATGCTACCTCTGCTGAATTTGCAGAACATGCCAGCCTAGCTGCCAGAGCTGTTGTAGAAATTTAAAGGAAATATTGTGTTGATGATGGTGGTTCATGCCTCTTAGGTTTCAAGGATGAAAGGTTGGAACATGGGCAATCATTTCCTGGAGATGGTAATGGTAATTTTTCTATTGGTAGGCAGAATTGGAACATGAAATTTAAGGATGCTACCTCTGCTGTTCAAGCAGCGGCTGAGTTTACAAAACATGCAAGCCTAGCTGCCAGAGTTATTGTAGAAATTTCAAGGCAATATTGTGTTGATGATGGTGGATCATGCCACTTAGGTTTCAAGGATGAAAGGTTGGAACGTGAGCATTCATTTCCTGGAGATGGTAATGGTAATTTTTCTGTTGGCAGGTAGAATTGGAACATGAAATTTAAGGATGCTACCTCTGCTGCTCAAGCAGCGGTTGAGTTTGCAGAACATGCAGGCCTAGCTACCAGAGCTGTTTTAGATCTTTCAAGGCAATATTGTGTTGATGATGGTGGTTCATGCCACTTAGGTTTCAAGGATGAAAGGTTGGAACATGGGCAATCATTTCCTAGAGGTGGTAATGGTAATTTTTCTATTTGCAGGCAGAATTAGAACATGAAACTTAAGGATGCAACCTCTGCTGCTCAAGCAGCGGCTGAGTTTGCAGAGCATGCAAGCCTAGCTGCCAGAGCTATTGTAGAACTTTCAAGGCAATATTTTGTTGATCATGGTGGTTCATGCCACTTAGGTTTCAAGGATTAAAGGTTGGAACATGGGATATCATTTCCTGGAGATGGTAATGGTAATTTTTCTGTTGGTAGGCATAATTGGAACATGAAATTTAAGGATGCTACCTCTGCTGCTCAAGCAGTGACTGACTTTGCAGAGCATGCAAGCCTAGGTGCCAGCGCTGTTGTAGAACTTTCAAGGCAATATTGTGTTGATGATGGTGGATCATGCCACTTAGGTTTCAAGGATAAAAGGTTGGAACATGGGCAATCATTTCCTGGAGATGGTAATGGTAATTTTTCTTTTGGCAAGTAGAATTGGAACATAAAATTTAAGGATGCTACCTCTGTTGCTCAAGCAGCGGCTGAGTTTGCAGAACATGCAAGCCTAGCTGCCAGAGTTATTGTAGAACTTTCAAGGCAATATTGTGTTGATGATGGTGGTTCATGCCACTTAGGTTTCAAGGAAGAAAGGTTGGAACATGGGCAATCATTTCCTGGAGATGGTAATTTTTCTGTTGGCAAGTAGAATTGGAACATGAAATTTAAGGATGCTACCTCTGCTGCTCAAGCAGCGGCTGAGTTTGCAGAATATGCAAGCCTAGATGCCAGAGTTGTTGTAGAACTTTTAAGGAAATATTGTGTTGATGATGGTGGTTCATGCCACTTAAGTTTCAAGGAAGAAAGGTTGGAACAGAGGCAATCATTTCTTGGAGATGGTAATTTTTCTGTTGGCAGGTAGAATTGGAACATGAAATTAAAAGATGCAACCTCTGATGCTCAAGCAGCGGCTGAGTTTGCAGAACATGCAGGCCTAGCTACCAGAGCTGTTTTAGAACTTTCAAGGCAATATTGTTTTGATGATGGTGGTTCATGCCACTTAGGTTTCAAGGATGAAATGTTAGAACATGGGCAATCATTTCCTAGAGGTGGTAATGGTAATTTTTCTATTTGCAGGCAGAATTAGAATATGAAATTTAAGGATGCAACCTCTGCTGCTCAAGCAGCGGCTGAGTTTGCAGAGCATGCAAGCCTAGCTGCCAGAGCTGTTGTAGAACTTTCAAGGCAATATTTTGTTGATGATGGTGGTTCATGCCACTTAGGTTTCAAGGATTAAAGGCTGGAACATGGGCAATCATTTCCTGGAGATGGTAATGGTAATTTTTCTGTTGGTAGGCATAATTGGAACATGAAATTTAAGGATGCTACCTCTGCTGCTCAAGCAGTGACTGACTTTGCAGAGCATGCAAGCCTAGGTGCCAGTGCTGTTGTAGAACTTTCAAGGCAATATTGTGTTGATGATGGTGGTTCATGCCACTTAGGTTTTAAGGATGAAAGGTTGGAACCTCGGCAATCATTTCCTGGAGATGCTAATGCTTATTTTTCTGTTGGCAAGTAGAATTGGAACATAAATTTTAAGGATGCTACCTCCGTTGCTCAAGCAGCGGCTGAGTTTGCAGAACATGCAAGCCTAGCTGCCAGAGTTATTGTAGAACTTTCAAGGCAATATTGTGTTGATGATGGTGGTTCATGCCACTTAGGTTTCAAGGAAGAAAAGTTGGAACATGGGCAATCATTTCCTAGAGATGGTAATTTTTCTGTTGGCAAGCAGAATTGGAACATGAAATTTAAGGATGCTACCTCTACTGCTCAAGCAGCGGCTGAGTTTGCAGAACATGCAAGCCTAGATGCCAGAGCTGTTGTAGAACTTTTAAGGAAATATTGTGTTGATGATGGTGGTTCATGCCACTTAAGTTTCAAGGAAGAAAGGTTGGAACATAGGCAATCATTTCTTGGAGATGGTAATTTTTTTGTTGGCAGGTAGAATTGGAACATGAAATTAAAAGATGCTACCTCTGCTGCTCAAGCAGCGGCTGAGTTTGCAGAACATGCAGGCCTAGCTACCAGAGCTATTTTAGAACTTTCAAGGCAATATTGTGTTGATGATGGTGGTTTATGCCACTTAGGTTTAAAGGATGAAAGGTTGGAACATGGGCAATCATTTCCTAGAGGTGGTAATGGTAATTTTTCTATTTGCAGGCAGAATTAGAACATGAAATTTAAGGATGCAACCTCTGCTGCTCAAGCAGCGGCTGAGTTTGCAGAGCATGCAAGCCTAGCTGCCAGAGCTGTTGTAGAACTTTCAAGGCAATATTTTGTTGATGATGGTGGTTCATGCCACTTAGGTTTCAAGGATTAAAGGCTGGAACATGGGCAATCATTTCCTGGAGATGGTAATGGTAATTTTTCTGTTGGTAGGCATAATTGGAACATGAAATTTAAGGATGCTACCTCTGCTGCTCAAGCAGCGACTGACTTTGCAGAGCATGCAAGCCTAGGTGCCAGTGCTGTTGTAGAACTTTCAAGGCAATATTGTGTTGATGATGGTGGTTCATGCCACTTAGGTTTTAAGGATGAAAGGTTGGAACCTCGGCAATCATTTCCTGGAGATGCTAATGCTTATTTTTCTGTTGGCAGGCAGAATTGGAACATGAAATTAAAAGATGCAACCTCTGATGCTCAAGCAGCGGCTGAGTTTGCAGAACATGCAGGCCTAGCTACCAGAGCTGTTTTAGAACTTTCAAGGCAATATTGTTTTGATGATGGTGGTTCATGCCACTTAGGTTTCAAGGATGAAATGTTAGAACATGGGCAATCATTTCCTAGAGGTGGTAATGGTAATTTTTCTATTTGCAGGCAGAATTAGAATATGAAATTTAAGGATGCTACCTCTACTGCTCAAGCAGCGGCTGAGTTTGCAGAACATGCAAGCCTAGCTGCCAGAGCTGTTGTAGAACTTTTAAGGCAATATTGTGTTGATGATGGTGGTTCATGCCACTTAGGTTTCTAGGATGAAAGGTTGGAACATGGGCAATCATTTCCTGGAGATGGTAATTTTTCTATTGGCAAGCAGAATTGGAACATGAAATTTTAGGATGCTACCTCTGCTGCTCAAGCAGCGGCTGAGTTTGCAGAACATGCAAGCCTAGATGCCAGAGCTGTTGTAGAACTATTAAGGAAATATTGTGTTGATGATGGTGGTTCATGCCACTTAGGTTTCAAGGATGAAAGGTTGGAATATAGGCAATCATTTCTTGGAGATGGTAATTTTTCTGTTGGCAGGTAGAATTGGAACATGAAATTTAAAGATGCTACCTCTGCTGCTCAAGCAGCGGCTGAGTTTGCAGAACATGCAGGCCTAGCTGCCAGAGCTGTTTTAGAACTTTCAAGGCAATATTGTGTTGATGATGGGGGTTCATGCCACTTAGGTTTCAAGGATGAAAGGTTGGAACATGGGCAATCATTTCCTGGAGATGGTGATGGTGATGGTAATGTTTCTGATGGCAGGCAGAATTGGAACATGAAATTTAAGGATGCTACCTCTGCTGCTCAAGAAGCGGCTGAGTTTGAAGAATATTCAAACCTAGCTGCCAGAGCTGTTATAGAACTTTCAAGGCATTATTGTGTTGATGATGGTGGTTCATGCTACTTAGGTTTCAAGGATGAAAGGTTGGAACATGGGCAATCATTTCCTAGAGGTGGTAATGGTAATTTTTCTATTTGCAGGCAGAATTGGAACATGAAATTTAAGGATGCAACCTCTGCTGCTCAAGCAGCGGCTGAGTTTGCAGAGCATGCAAGCCTAGCTGCCAGAGCTGTTGTAGAACTTTCAAGGCAATATTTTGTTAATGATGGTGGTTCATGCCACTTAGGTTTCAAGGATTAAAGGCTGGAACATGGGCAATCATTTCCTGGAGATGGTAATGGTAATTTTTCTGTTGGCAGGCACAATTGGAACATGAAATTTAAGGATGCTACCTCTGCTGCTCAAGCAGCGGCTGACTTTGTAGAGCATGCAAGCCTAGGTGCCAGTGCTGTTGTAGAACTTTCAAGGCAATATTGTGTTGATGATGGTGGTTCATGCCACTTAGGTTTCAAGGATGAAAGGTTGGAACCTCGGCAATCATTTCCTGGAGATGCTAATGCTAATTTTTCTGTTGGCAAGCAGAATTGGAACATGAAATTTAAGAATGCTACCTCTACTGCTCAAGCAGCGGCTGAGTTTGCAGAACATGCAAGCCTAGCTGCCAGAGCTATTGTAGAACTTTGTGTTGATGATGGTGGTTCATGCCACTTAGGTTTCAAGGATGAAAGGTTGGAACATGGGCAATCATTTCCTGGAGATGGTAATTTTTCTGTTGGCAAGGAGAATTGGAACATGAAATTTAAGGATGCTACCTCTGCTGCTCAAGTAGCGGCTGAGTTTGCAGAATATGCAGGCCTAGCTACCAGAGCTATTTTAGAACTTTCAAGGCAATATTTTGTTGATGATGGTGGTTCATGCCATTTAGGTTTCAAGGATAAAAAGCTGGAACATGGGCAATCATTTCCTGGAGATGGTAATGGTAATTTTTCTGTTGGCAGGCATAATTGGAACATGAAATTTAAGGATGCTACCTCTGCTGTTCAAGCAGCGGCTGACTTTGCAGAGCATGCAAGCCTAGGTGCCAGTGCTGTTGTAGAACTTTCAAGGTAATACTGTGTTGATGATGGTGGTTCATGCCACTTAGGTTTCAAGGATGAAAGGTTGGAACCTCGGCAATCATTTCCTGGAGATGCGAATGCTAATTTTTCTATTGGCAGGCAGAATTGGAACATAAAAATTTAAGGATGCCACCTCTGCTGCTCAAGCAGCGGCTGAGTTTGCAAAGCTTGCAAGCCTAGCTGCCAGAGCTGTTGTAGAACTTTCAAGGCAATATTGTGTTGATGATGGTGGTTCATGCCACTTAGGTTTCAAGGCTGAAAGGCTGGAACATGGGCAATCATTTCCTGGAGACGGTAATGGTAATTTTTCTGTTGGCAGGCAGAATTGGAACATGAAATTTAAGGATGCTACCTCTGCTGCTCAAGCAGCGGCTGACTTTGCAGAGCATGCAAGCCTAGGTGCCAGTGCTGTTGTAGAACTTTCAAGGCAATATTGTGTTGACGATGGTGGTTCATGCCACTTAGGTTTCAAGGATGAAAGGTTGGAACATGGGAAATTATTTCCTAGAGTTGGTAATGGTAAGTTTTCTATTTGCATGCAGAATTGGAACATGAAATTTAGGGATGCAACCTCTGCTGCTGAAGCAGCGGCTGAGTTTGCAGAACATGCAAGCCTAGCTGCCAGAGCTGTTGTAGAACTTTCAAGGCAATATTTTGTTGATGATGGTGGTTCATGCCACTTAGGTTTCAAGGATTAAAAGCTGGAACATGGGCAATCATTTCCTGGAGATGGTAATGGTAATTTTTCTGTTGGCAGGCATAATTGAAACATGAAATTTAAGGATGCTACCTCTGCTGCTCAAGCAGCGGCTGACTTTGCAGAGCATGCAAGCCTAGGTGCCAGTTCTGTTGTAGAACTTTCAAGGCAATACTGTGTTGATGATGGTGATTCATGCCACTTAGGTTTCAAGGATGAAAGGTTGGAACCTCGGCAATCATTTCCTGGAGATGCTAATGCTAATTTTTCTATTGGCAGGCAGAATTGGAACATGAAATTTAAGGATGCCACCTCTGCTGCTCAAGCAGCGGCTGAGTTTGCAAAGCATGCAAGCCTAGCTGCCAGAGCTGTTGTAGAACTTTCAAGGCAATATTGTGTTGATGATGGTGGTTCATGCCACTTAGGTTTCAAGGATGAAAGGCTGGAACATGGGCAATCATTTCCTGGAGACGGTAATGGTAATTTTTCTGTTGGCAGGCAGAGTTGGAACATGAAATTTAAGGATGCTACCTCTGCTGCTCAAGCAGCGACTGAGTTTGCAGAACATGCAAGCCTAGCTGCCAAAGCTGATCTAGAACTTTCAAGGAAATATTGTGTTGATGATGGTGGTTCATGCCACTTAGGTTTCACGGATGAAAAGCTGGAACATGGGCAATCATTTCCTGGAGATGGTAATGGTAATTTTTCTATTGGCAGGCAGAATAGGAACATGAAATTTAAGGATGCTACCTCTGCTGCTCAAGCAGCGGTTAAGTTTGCAGAACATGCAAGCCTAGCTGCCAGAGCTGTTGTAGAACTTTCAAGGCAATATTGTGTTGATGATGGAGGTTCATGCCACTTAGATTTCAAGGATGAAAGGTTGGAACATGGGCAATCATTTCCTGAAGATGGTAATGGTAAATATTTTGTTGGCCGGCAGAATTGGAACATGAAATTTAAGGATGCTACCTCTGCTGCTCAAGCAGCGGATGAGTTTGCAGAACATGCAAGCCTAGCTGCCAGAGCTGTTCTAGAACTTCAAGGCAATATTGTGTTGATGATGGTGGTTCATGCCACTTAGGTTTCAAGGATGAAAGGCTGGAACATGGGCAATCATTTCCTGGAGATGGTAATGGTAATTTTTCTGTTGGCAGGCAGAATAGGAACATGAAATTTAAGGATGCTACCTCTGCTGGTCAAGCAGCGGCTGAGTTTGCAGAACCTGCAAGCCTAGCTGCCAGAGCTGTTGTAGAACTTTCAAGGCAATATTGTGTTGATGATGGTGGTTCATGCCACTTAGGTTTCAAGGATGAAAGTTTGGAACATGGGCAATCATTTCCCGGAGACGGTAATGGTAATTTTTCTGTTGGCAGGCAGAATTGGAACATGAAATTTAAGCATGCAACCTCTGCTGCTCAAGCAGCGGCTGAGTTTGCAGAACATTCAAACCTAGCTGCCAGAGCTGTTGTAGAACTTTTAAGGAAATATTGTGTTGATGATGGTGGTTTATGCCACTTAGGTTTCAAGGAAGAAGGGTTGGAACATGGGCAATTATTTCCTGGAGATGGTAATGGTAATATTTCGGTTGGCAGGCAGAATTGGAACATGAAATTTAAGTATGCTACCTCTGCTGCTCAAGAAGTGGCTGAGTTTGTAGAACATTCAAGCCTAGCTGCCAGAGCTATTGAAGAAATTTCAAGGCAATATTGTGTTGATGATGGTGGTTCATGCCACTTAGGTTTCAAGGGTGAAAGGTTGGAATATGGGCAATCATTTCCTAGAGATGGTAATCATAATTTTTCTGTTGGCAGGCAGAATTGGAACATGAAATTTAAGGATGCTACCTCTGCTGCTCAAGCAGCGGCTGAGTTTGCAGAATATTCAAACCTAGCTGCCAGAGCTGTTGTAGAACTTTCAAGGCAATATTGTGTTGATGATGGTGGTTCATGCCACTTAGATTTCAAGGATGAAAGGTTGGAACTTGGGCAATCACTTCCTAGAGATGGTAAAGGTAATTTTTCTATTTGCAGGCAGAATTGGCACATGAAATTTAAGGATGCAACCTCTGCTGCTCAAGCAGCGGCTGAGTTTGCAGAGCATGCAAGCCTAGGTGCCAGTGCTGTTGTAGAACTTTCAAGGCAATATTGTGTTGATGATGGTGGATCATGCCACTTAGGTTTCAAGGATGAAAGGCTGGAACATGGGCAATCATTTCCTGGAGACGGTAATGGTAATTTTTCTGTTGGCAGGCAGAATTGGAACATGAAATTTAAGGATGCTACCTCTGCTGCTCAAGCAGCGGCTGACTTTGCAGAGCATGCAAGCCTAGGTGCCAGTGCTGTTGTAGAACTTTCAAGGCAATATTGTGTTGAGGATGGTGGTTCATGCCACTTAGGTTTCAAGGATGAAAGGTTGGAACATGGGAAATTATTTCCTAGAGGTGGTAATGGTAAGTTTTCTATTTGCAGGCAGAATTGGAACATGAAATTTAAGGATGCAACCTCTGCTGCTCAAGCAGCGGCTGAGTTTGCAGAACATGCATGCCTAGCTGCCAGAGCTGTTGTAGAACTTTCAAGGCAATATTTTGTTGATGATGGTGGTTCATGCCACTTAGGTTTCAAGGATTAAAAGCTGGAACATGGGCAATCATTTCCTGGAGATGGTAATGGTAATTTTTCTATTGGCAGGCATAATTGAAACATGAAATTTAAGGATGCTACCTCTGCTGCTCAAGCAGCGGCTGACTTTGCAGAGCATGCAAGCCTAGCAGCCAGAGCTGTTGTAGAACTTTCAAGGCAATATTGTGTTGATGATGGTGGTTCATGCCACTTAGGTTTCAAGGAAGAAAGGTTGGAACATGGGCAATCATTTCCTGGAGATGGTAATTTTTCTGTTGGCAAACAGAATTGGAACATGAAATTTAAGGATGCTACCTCTGATGCTCAAGTAGCGGCTGAGTTTGCAGAACATGCAAGCCTAGATGCCAGTGCTGTTGTAGAACTTTTAAGGAAATATTGTGTTGATGATGGTGGTTCATGCCACTTAGGTTTCAAGGATGAAAGATTGGAACATAGGCAATCATTTCTTGGAGATGGTAATTTTTCTGTTGGCAGGTAGAATTGGAACATGAAATTTAAAGGTGCTACCTCTGCTGCTCAAGCAGCGGCTGAGTTTGCAGAACCTGCAGGCCTAGCTGCCAGAGCTGTTTTAGAACTTTTAAGGCAATATTGTGTTGATGATGGTGGTTCATGCCACTTAGGTTTCAATGATGAAAGGTTGGATCATGGGCAATCATTTCCTGGAGATGGTGATGGTAATGTTTCTGTTGGCAGGCAGAATTGGAACATGAAATTTAAGGATGCTACCTCTGCTGCTCAAGCAGCGGCAGAGTTATAAGAACATACAAACCTAGCTGCCAGAGCTGTTGTAGAACTTTCAAGGCAATATTGTGTTGATGAAGGTGGTTTATGCCACTTAGGTTTCAAGGATGAAAGGTTGGAACATGGGCAATCATTTCCTAGAGATGGTAATGGTAATTTTTCTATTTGCAGGCAGAATTGGAACATGAAATTTAAGGATGCAACCTCTGCTGCTCAAGCAGCGACTGAGTTTGCAGAGCATGCAAGTCTAGCTGCCAGAGCTGTTGTAGAACTTTCAAGGCAATATTTTGTTGATGATGGTGGTTCATGCCACTTAGGTTTCAAGGACGAAAGGTTGGAACACGGGCAATCATTTCCCGGAGATGGTAATGGTAATTTTTCTGTTGGCAGGCAGAATTGGAACATGAAATTTAAGGATGCTACCTCTGCTGCTCAAGCAGCAGCTAAGTTTGCAGAACATGCAGGCCTAGCTGCCATAGCTGTTGTAGAACTTTCAAGGCAATAATGTGTTGATGATGGTGGTTCATGCCACTTAGTTTTTTGGATGAAAGATTTGAACATAGGCAATTATTTCCTGGAGATGGTAATTTTTCTGTTGGCAGGTAGAATTGGAACATGAAATTTAAGGATGCTACCTCTGCTGCTCAAGCAGCGGCTGAGTTTTAAGAACATGCAGGCCTAGCTGCCAGAGCTGTTTTAGAACTTTCAAGGCAATATTGTGTTGATGATAGTGGTTCATGCCACTGAGGTTTCAAGGATGAAAGGTTGGAACTTGGGCAATCATTTCCTGGAGATGGTAATGGTAATTTTTCTATTGGCACGCTGAATTGGAACATGAAATTTAAGGATGATACCTCTGCTGCTCAAGCAGCGGCTGAGTTTACAGAACATGCAAACCTAGCTGCCAGAGCTGTTGTAGAACTTTCAAGGAAATATTGTGTCTATGATGGTGGTTCATGCCACTTAGGTTTCAAGGATGAAAGGTTGAAACATGGGCAATCATTTCCTGGAGATGGTAATGGTAATTTTTCTGTTGGCAGGCAGAATTGGAACATGAAATTTAAGGATGCTACCTCTGCTGCTCAAGCAGCGGCTAAGTTTGTAGAACATGCAGGCCTAGCTGCTAGAGCTGTTGTAGAACTTTCAAGGCAATATTGTGTTGATGATGGTGGTTCATGCCACTTAGGTTTCAAGGATGAAAGGTTGGAACTTGGGCAATCATTTCATGGAGATGGTGATGGTAATGTTTCTGTTGGCAAGAATTATTGGAACATGAAATTTAAGGATGATACCTCTGCTGCTCAAGCAGCGGCTGAGTTTACAGAACATGCAAATCTAGCTGCCAGAGCTGTTGTAGAACTTTCAAGGCAATATTGTGTATATGATGGTGGTTCATGCCACTTAGGTTTCAAGGATGAAAGGTTGAAACATGGGCAATCATTTCCTGGAGATGGTAATGGTAATATTTCGGTTGGCAGGCAGAATTGGAACATGAAATTTAAGTATGCTACCTCTGCTGCTCAGGCAGTGGCTGAGTTTGCAGAACATTCAAACCTAGCTGCCAGAGCTGTTGTAGAACTTTCAAGGCAATATTGTGTTGATGATGGTGGTTCATGCCACTTAGGTTTCAAGGATGAAAGGTTGGAACATGGGCAATCATTTCCTAGAGATGGTAATGGTAATTTTTCTATTTGGAGGCAGAATTGGAACATGAAATTTAAGGATGCAACCTCTGCTGCTCAAGCAGCGGCTGAGTTTGCAGAGCATGCAAGCCTAGGTGCTAGTGCTGTTGTAGAACTTTCAAGGCAATATTGTGTTGATGATGGTGGTTCATGCCACTTAGGTTTCAAGGATGAAAGGTTGGAACCTCGGCAATCATTTCCTGGAGATGCTAATGCTAATTATTCTGTTGGCAGGCAGAATTGGAACATGAAATCTAAGCATGCTACCTCTACTGCTCAAGCAGCGGCTGAGTTTGCAGAACATGCAAACCTAGCTGCCAGAGTTGTTGCAGAACTTTCAAGGCAATATTGTGTTGATGATGGTGGTTCATGCCACTTAGGTTTCAAGGATGAAAGGTTGCAACATGGGCAATCATTTCCTGGAGATGGTAATGGTAATATTTCGGTTGGCACGCAGAATTGGAACATGAAATTTAAGGATGCTACCTTTGCTGCCCAAGCAACGGCTGAGTTTGCAAAGCATGCAAGCCTAGCTGCTAGAGCTGTTGTAGAACTTTCAAGGCAATATTGTGTTGATGATGGTGGTTCATGCCACTTAGGTTTCAAGGATGAAAGGTTGGAACTTGGGCAATCATTTCATGGAGATGGTGATGGTAATGTTTCTGTTGGCAAGAATTATTGGAACATGAAATTTAAGGATGATACCTCTGCTGCTCAAGCAGCGGCTGAGTTTACAGAACATGCAAACCTAGCTGCCAGAGCTGTTGTAGAACTTTCAAGGCAATATTGTGTTGATGATGGTGGTTCATGCCACTTAGGTTTCAAGGATGAAAGGTTGGAACATGGGCAATCATTTCCTAGAGATGGTAATGGTAATTTTTCTATTTGGAGGCAGAATTGGAACATGAAATTTAAGGATGCAACCTCTGCTGCTCAAGCAGCGGCTGAGTTTGCAGAGCATGCAAGCCTAGGTGCTAGTGCTGTTGTAGAACTTTCAAGGCAATATTGTGTTGATGATGGTGGTTCATGCCACTTAGGTTTCAAGGATGAAAGGTTGGAACCTCGGCAATCATTTCCTGGAGATGCTAATGCTAATTATTCTGTTGGCAGGCAGAATTGGAACATGAAATTTAAGCATGCTACCTCTACTGCTCAAGCAGCGGCTGAGTTTGCAGAACATGCAAACCTAGCTGCCAGAGTTGTTGCAGAACTTTCAAGGCAATATTGTGTTGATGATGGTGGTTCATGCCACTTAGGTTTCAAGGATGAAAGGTTGCAACATGGGCAATCATTTCCTGGAGATGGTAATGGTAATATTTCGGTTGGCACGCAGAATTGGAACATGAAATTTAAGGATGCTACCTTTGCTGCCCAAGCAACGGCTGAGTTTGCAAAGCATGCAAGCCTAGCTGCTAGAGCTGTTGTAGAACTTTCAAGGCAATATTGTGTTGATGATGGTGGTTCATGCCACTTAGGTTTCAAGGATGAAAGGTTGGAACTTGGGCAATCATTTCATGGAGATGGTGATGGTAATGTTTCTGTTGGCAAGAATTATTGGAACATGAAATTTAAGGATGATACCTCTGCTGCTCAAGCAGCGGCTGAGTTTACAGAACATGCAAACCTAGCTGCCAGAGCTGTTGTAGAACTTTCAAGGCAATATTGTGTGGATGATGGTGGTTCATGCCACTTAGGTTTCAAGGATGAAAGGTTGGAACATGGGCAATCATTTCCTAGAGATGGTAATGGTAATTTTTCTATTTGGAGGCAGAATTGGAACATGAAATTTAAGGATGCAACCTCTGCTGCTCAAGCAGCGGCTGAGTTTGCAGAGCATGCAAGCCTAGGTGCTAGTGCTGTTGTAGAACTTTCAAGGCAATATTGTGTTGATGATGGTGGTTCATGCCACTTAGGTTTCAAGGATGAAAGGTTGGAACCTCGGCAATCATTTCCTGGAGATGCTAATGCTAATTATTCTGTTGGCAGGTAGAATTGGAACATGAAATTTAAGCATGCTACCTCTACTGCTCAAGCAACGGCTGAGTTTGCAGAACATGCAAACCTAGCTGCCAGAGTTGTTGTAGAACTTTCAAGGCAATATTGTGTTAATGATGGTGGTTCATGCCACTTAGGTTTCAAGGATGAAAGGTTGAAACATGGGCAATCATTTCCTGGAGATGGTAATGGTAATATTTCGGTTGGCAGGCAGAATTGGAACATGAAATTTAAGTATGCTACCTCTGCTGCTCAGGCAGTGGCTGAGTTTGCAGAACATTCAAACCTAGCTGCCAGAGCTGTTGTAGAACTTTCAAGGCAATATTGTGTTGATGATGGTGGTTCATGCCACTCTGGTTTCAAGGATGAAAGGTTGGAACATGGGCAATCATTTCCTAGAGATGGTAATGGTAATTTTTCTATTTGGAGGCAGAATTGGAACATGAAATTTAAGGATGCAACCTCTGCTGCTCAAGCAGCGGCTGAGTTTGCAGAGCATGCAAGCCTAGGTGCTAGTGCTGTTGTAGAACTTTCAAGGCAATATTGTGTTGATGATGGTGGTTCATGCCACTTAGGTTTCAAGGATGGAAGGTTGGAACCTCGGCAATCATTTCATGGAGATGCTAATGCTAATTATTCTGTTGGCAGGCAGAATTGGAACATGAAATTTAAGCATGCAACCTCTACTGCTCAAGCAGCGGCTGAGTTTGCAGAACATTCAAACCTAGCTACCAGAGCTGTTGTAGAACTTTCAAGGCAATATTGTGTTGATGATGGTGGTTCATGCCACTTAGGTTTCAAGGATGAAAGGTTGGAACTTGGGCAATCATTTCATGGAGATGGTGATGGTAATGTTTCTGTTGGCAAGAATTATTGGAACAAGAAATTTAAGGATGATACCTCTGCTGCTCAAGCAGCGGCTGAGTTTACAGAACATGCAAACCTAGCTGCCAGAGCTGTTGTAGAACTTTCAAGGCAATATTGTGTCTATGATGGTGGTTCATGCCACTTAGGTTTCAAGGATGAAAGGTTAAAACATGGGCAATCATTTCCTGGAGATGGTAATGGTAATATTTCGGTTGGCAGGCAGAATTGGAACATGAAATTTAAGTATGATACCTCTGCTGCTCAGGCAGTGGCTGAGTTTGCAGAACATTCAAACCTAGCTGCCAGAGCTGTTGTAGAACTTTCAAGGCAATATTGTGTTGATGATGGTGGTTCTTGCCACTTAGGTTTCAAGGATGAAAGGTTGGAACATGGGCAATCATTTCCTAGAGATGGTAATGGTAATTTTTCTATTTGGAGGCAGAATTGGAACATGAAATTTAAGGATGCAACCTCTGCTGCTCAAGCAGCGGCTGAGTTTGCAGAGCATGCAAGCCTAGGTGCTAGTGCTGTTGTAGAACTTTCAAGGCAATATTGTGTTGATGATGGTGGTTCATGCCACTTAGGTTTCAAGGATGAAAGGTTGGAACCTCGGCAATCATTTCCTGGAGATGCTAATGCTAATTATTCTGTTGGCAGGCAGAATTGGAACATGAAATTTAAGCATGCTACCTCTACTGCTCAAGCAGCGGCTGAATTTGCAGAACATGCAAACCTAGCTGCCAGAGTTGTTGCAGAACTTTCAAGGCAATATTGTGTTGATGATGGTGGTTCATGCCACTTAGGTTTCAAGGATGAAAGGTTGCAACATGGGCAATCATTTCCTGGAGATGGTAATGGTAATATTTCGGTTGGCACGCAGAATTGGAACATGAAATTTAAGGATGCTACCTTTGCTGCCCAAGCAACGGCTGAGTTTGCAAAGCATGCAAGCCTAGCTGCTAGAGCTGTTGTAGAACTTTCAAGGCAATATTGTGTTGATGATGGTGGTTCATGCCACTTAGGTTTCAAGGATGAAAGGTTGGAACTTGGGCAATCATTTCATGGAGATGGTGATGGTAATGTTTCTGTTGGCAAGAATTATTGGAACATGAAATTTAAGGATGATACCTCTGCTGCTCAAGCAGCGGCTGAGTTTACAGAACATGCAAATCTAGCTGCCAGAGCTGTTGTAGAACTTTCAAGGCAATATTGTGTATATGATGGTGGTTCATGCCACTTAGGTTTCAAGGATGAAAGGTTGAAACATGGGCAATCATTTCCTGGAGATGGTAATGGTAATATTTCGGTTGGCAGGCAGAATTGGAACATGAAATTTAAGTATGCTACCTCTGCTGCTCAGGCAGTGGCTGAGTTTGCAGAACATTCAAACCTAGCTGCCAGAGCTGTTGTAGAACTTTCAAGGCAATATTGTGTTGATGATGGTGGTTCATGCCACTTAGGTTTCAAGGATGAAAGGTTGGAACATGGGCAATCATTTCCTAGAAATGGTAATGGTAATTTTTCTATTTGGAGGCAGAATTGGAACATGAAATTTAAGGATGCAACCTCTGCTGCTCAAGCAGCGGCTGAGTTTGCAGAGCATGCAAGCCTAGGTGCTAGTGCTGTTGTAGAACTTTCAAGGCAATATTGTGTTGATGATGGTGGTTCATGCCACTTAGGTTTCAAGGATGAAAGGTTGGAACCTCGGCAATCATTTCCTGGAGATGCTAATGCTAATTATTCTGTTGGCAAGCAGAATTGGAACATGAAATCTAAGCATGCTACCTCTACTGCTCAAGCAGCGGCTGAGTTTGCAGAACATGCAAACCTAGCTGCCAGAGTTGTTGCAGAACTTTCAAGGCAATATTGTGTTGATGATGGTGGTTCATGCCACTTAGGTTTCAAGGATGAAAGGTTGCAACATGGGCAATCATTTCCTGGAGATGGTAATGGTAATATTTCGGTTGGCACGCAGAATTGGAACATGAAATTTAAGGATGCTACCTTTGCTGCCCAAGCAACGGCTGAATTTGCAAAGCATGCAAGCCTAGCTGCTAGAGCTGTTGTAGAACTTTCAAGGCAATATTGTGTTGATGATGGTGGTTCATGCCACTTAGGTTTCAAGGATGAAAGGTTGGAACTTGGGCAATCATTTCATGGAGATGGTGATGGTAATGTTTCTGTTGGCAAGAATTATTGGAACATGAAATTTAAGGATGATACCTCTGCTGCTCAAGCAGCGGCTGAGTTTACAGAACATGCAAACCTAGCTGCCAGAGCTGTTGTAGAACTTTCAAGGCAATATTGTGTTGATGATGGTGGTTCATGCCACTTAGGTTTCAAGGATGAAAGGTTGGAACATGGGCAATCATTTCCTAGAGATGGTAATGGTAATTTTTCTATTTGGAGGCAGAATTGGAACATGAAATTTAAGGATGCAACCTCTGCTGCTCAAGCAGCGGCTGAGTTTGCAGAGCATGCAAGCCTAGGTGCTAGTGCTGTTGTAGAACTTTCAAGGCAATATTGTGTTGATGATGGTGGTTCATGCCACTTAGGTTTCAAGGATGAAAGGTTGGAACCTCGGCAATCATTTCCTGGAGATGCTAATGCTAATTATTCTGTTGGCAGGTAGAATTGGAACATGAAATTTAAGCATGCTACCTCTATTGCTCAAGCAACGGCTGAGTTTGCAGAACATGCAAACCTAGCTGCCAGAGTTGTTGTAGAACTTTCAAGGCAATATTGTGTTAATGATGGTGGTTCATGCCACTTAGGTTTCAAGGATGAAAGGTTGAAACATGGGCAATCATTTCCTGGAGATGGTAATGGTAATATTTCGGTTGGCAGGCAGAATTGGAACATGAAATTTAAGTATGCTACCTCTGCTGCTCAGGCAGTGGCTGAGTTTGCAGAACATTCAAACCTAGCTGCCAGAGCTGTTGTAGAACTTTCAAGGCAATATTGTGTTGATGATGGTGGTTCATGCCACTCTGGTTTCAAGGATGAAAGGTTGGAACATGGGCAATCATTTCCTAGAGATGGTAATGGTAATTTTTCTATTTGGAGGCAGAATTGGAACATGAAATTTAAGGATGCAACCTCTGCTGCTCAAGCAGCGGCTGAGTTTGCAGAGCATGCAAGCCTAGGTGCTAGTGCTGTTGTAGAACTTTCAAGGCAATATTGTGTTGATGATGGTGGTTCATGCCACTTAGGTTTCAAGGATGGAAGGTTGGAACCTCGGCAATCATTTCATGGAGATGCTAATGCTAATTATTCTGTTGGCAGGCAGAATTGGAACATGAAATTTAAGCATGCAACCTCTACTGCTCAAGCAGCGGCTGAGTTTGCAGAACATTCAAACCTAGCTACCAGAGCTGTTGTAGAACTTTCAAGGCAATATTGTGTTGATGATTGTGGTTCATGCCACTTAGGTTTCAAGGATGAAAGGTTGGAACTTGGGCAATCATTTCATGGAGATGGTGATGGTAATGTTTCTGTTGGCAAGAATTATTGGAACATGAAATTTAAGGATGATACCTCTGCTGCTCAAGCAGCGGCTGAGTTTACAGAACATGCAAACCTAGCTGCAAGAGCTGTTGTAGAACTTTCAAGGCAATATTGTGTCTATGATGGTGGTTCATGCCACTTAGGTTTCAAGGATGAAAGGTTAAAACATGGGCAATCATTTCCTGGAGATGGTAATGGTAATATTTCGGTTGGCAGGCAGAATTGGAACATGAAATTTAAGTATGATACCTCTGCTGCTCAGGCAGTGGCTGAGTTTGCAGAACATTCAAACCTAGCTGCCAGAGCTGTTGTAGAACTTTCAAGGCAATATTGTGTTGATGATGGTGGTTCATGCCACTTAGGTTTCAAGGATGAAAGGTTGGAACATGGGCAATCATTTCCTAGAGATGGTAATGGTAATTTTTCTATTTGGAGGCAGAATTGGAACATGAAATTTAAGGATGCAACCTCTGCTGCTCAAGCAGCGGCTGAGTTTGCAGAGCATGCAAGCCTAGGTGCTAGTGCTGTTGTAGAACTTTCAAGGCAATATTGTGTTGATGATGGTGGTTCATGCCACTTAGGTTTCAAGGATGAAAGGTTGGAACCTCGGCAATCATTTCCTGGAGATGCTAATGCTAATTATTCTGTTGGCAAGCAGAATTGGAACATGAAATTTAAGCATGTTACCTCTACTGCTCAAGCAGCGGCTGAATTTGCAGAACATGCAAACCTAGCTGCCAGAGTTGTTGCAGAACTTTCAAGGCAATATTGTGTTGATGATGGTGGTTCATGCCACTTAGGTTTCAAGGATGAAAGGTTGCAACATGGGCAATCATTTCCTGGAGATGGTAATGGTAATATTTCGGTTGGCACGCAGAATTGGAACATGAAATTTAAGGATGCTACCTTTGCTGCCCAAGCAACGGCTGAGTTTGCAAAGCATGCAAGCCTAGCTGCTAGAGCTGTTGTAGAACTTTCAAGGCAATATTGTGTTGATGATGGTGGTTCATGCCACTTAGGTTTCAAGGATGAAAGGTTGGAACTTGGGCAATCATTTCATGGAGATGGTGATGGTAATGTTTCTGTTGGCAAGAATTATTGGAACATGAAATTTAAGGATGATACCTCTGCTGCTCAAGCAGCGGCTGAGTTTACAGAACATGCAAACTTAGCTGCCAGAGCTGTTGTAGAACTTTCAAGGCAATATTGTGTATATGATGGTGGTTCATGCCACTTAGGTTTCAAGGATGAAAGGTTGAAACATGGGCAATCATTTCCTGGAGATGGTAATGGTAATATTTCGGTTGGCAGGCAGAATTGGAACATGAAATTTAAGTATGCTACCTCTGCTGCTCAGGCAGTGGCTGAGTTTGCAGAACATTCAAACCTAGCTGCCAGAGCTGTTGTAGAACTTTCAAGGCAATATTGTGTTGATGATGGTGGTTCATGCCACTTAGGTTTCAAGGATGAAAGGTTGGAACATGGGCAATCATTTCCTAGAGATGGTAATGGTAATTTTTCTATTTGGAGGCAGAATTGGAACATGAAATTTAAGGATGCAACCTCTGCTGCTCAAGCAGCGGCTGAGTTTGCAGAGCATGCAAGCCTAGGTGCTAGTGCTGTTGTAGAACTTTCAAGGCAATATTGTGTTGATGATGGTGGTTCATGCCACTTAGGTTTCAAGGATGAAAGGTTGGAACCTCGGCAATCATTTCCTGGAGATGCTAATGCTAATTATTCTGTTGGCAAGCAGAATTGGAACATGAAATTTAAGCATGCTACCTCTACTGCTCAAGCAGCGGCTGAGTTTGCAGAACATGCAAACCTAGCTGCCAGAGTTGTTGCAGAACTTTCAAGGCAATATTGTGTTGATGATGGTGGTTCATGCCACTTAGGTTTCAAGGATGAAAGGTTGCAACATGGGCAATCATTTCCTGGAGATGGTAATGGTAATATTTCGGTTGGCACGCAGAATTGGAACATGAAATTTAAGGATGCTACCTGTGCTGCCCAAGCAACGGCTGAGTTTGCAAAGCATGCAAGCCTAGCTGCCAGAGCTGTTGTAGAACTTTCAAGGCAATATTGTATTGATGATGGTGGTTCATGCCACTTAGGTTTCAAGGATGAAAGGCTAGAACATGGGCAATCATTTCCTAGAGACAGTAATGGTAATTTTTCTGTTGGCAGGCATAAATGGAACATGAAATTTAAGGTTGCTACCTCTGCTGCTCAAGCAGCGACTAAGTTTGCAGAACATGCAAGCCTAGCCGCCAGAGCTGTTCTAGAACTTTCAAGGTAATATTGTGTTGATGGTGGTGGTTCATGCCACTTAGGTTTCAAGGATGAAAGGCTGGAACATGGGCAATCATTTCCTGGAGATGGTAATGGTAATTTTTCTGTTGGCAGGCAGAATAGGAACATGAAATTTAAGGATGCTACCTCTGCTGCTCAAGCAGCGGCTGAGTTTGCAGAATATGCAAGCCTAGCTGCCCGAGCTATTGTAGAACTTTCAACGCAATATTGTGTTGATGATGGTGTTTCATGCCACTTAGGTTTCAAGGATGAAAAGTTGGAACATGGACAATCATTTCCTAGAGATGGTAAGGGTAATATTTTTGTTGGCAGGCAAAATTGGAACATGTAATTTAAGGATGTTACCTCTGCTACTCAAGCAACGGCTAAGTTTGCAGAACATGCAGGCCTAGCTGCCATAGACATTGTAGAACTTTCAAGGCAATATTTTGTTGATGGACATAATATGAACATGAAATTTAAGGATGCTATCTCTGCTGCTCAAGCAGCGGCTGAGTTTGCATAACATGCAAGTCTAGCTGCCAGAGCTGTTGTAGAACTTTCAAGGCAATATTGTGTTGATGATGGTGGTTCATGCCACTTGGGTTTCAAGGATGAAAGGTTGGAACATGGGCAATCATTTCCTGGAGATGGTAATGGTATTATTTTGGTTGGCAGGCAGAATTGGAACATGAAATTTAAGTATGCTACCTCTGCTGCTCAAGCAGCGGCTGAGTTTGTAGAACATTCAAGCCTAGCTACCAGAGCTATTGAAGAACTTTTAATGCAATATTGTGTTGATGATGGTGGTTCATGCCACTTAGGTTTCAAGTATGAAAGGTTGGAACATGGGCAATCAATTCCTGGAGATGGTAATGGTTATTTTTCGGTTGGCATGCCGAATTGGAACATGAAATTTAAGGATGCTACCTCTGCTGCTCAAGCAGTGGCTGAGTTTGTAGAACAATCAAGCCTAGCTGCCAGAGTTGTTGTAGAACTTGAAAGGCAATATTGTGTGGAAGATGGTGGTTCATGCCACTTAGGTTTCAAGTATGAAAGGTTGGAACATAGGCAATCATTTCCTAGAGATGGTAATGGTAATTTTTCTGTTGGCAGACATAATATGAACATGAAATTTAAGGATGCTACCTCTGCTGCTCAAGCAGCGGCTGAGTTTGCATAATTTGCAAGTCTAGCTGCCAGAGCTGTTGTAGAACTTTTTAGGAAATATTGTATTGATGATGGTGGTTCATGCCACTAAGGTTTCAAGGATGAAAGGTTGGAACATGGGCAATCATTTACTAGAGATGGTAATGGTAATTTTTCTGTTGGCAGACATAATATGAACATGAAATTTAAGGATGCTACCTCTGCTGCTCAAGCAGCGGCTGAGTTTGCATAACATGCAAGTCTAGCTGCCAGAGCTGTTGTAGAACTTTCAAGGCAATATTGTGTTGATGATGGTGGTTCATGCCACTTGGATTTCAAGGATGAAAGGTTGGAACATGGGCAATCATTTCCTGGAGATGGTAAGGGTAATTTTTTTGTTGGCAGGCAGAATTGGAACATGAAATTTAAGGATGCTACCTCTGCTGCTCAAGCAGCGGCTGTGTTTGCAGAACATTCACGCCAAGCTGCCAGAGCTGTTGTAGAACTTTCAAGGCAATATTGTGTTGATGATGGCGGTTCATGCCACTAAGGTTTCAAGGATGAAAGGTTGGAACATGGGCAATCATTTCCTGGAGATGGTAATGGTAATTTTTCTGTTGGCAGACATAATATGAACATGAAATTTAAGGATGCTACCTCTGCTGCTCAAGCAGTGGCTGAGTTTGCATAATATGCAAGTCTAGCTGCCAGAGCCGTTGTAGAACTTTCAAGGCAATATTGTGTTGATGATGGTGGTTCATGCCACTAAGGTTTCAAGGATGAAAGGTTGGAACATGGGCAATCATTTAAGGATGCTACCTCTGCTGCTCAAGCAGCGGCTGAGTTTGCATAACATGCAAGTCTAGCTGCCAGAGCTATTGTAGAACTTTCAAGGCAATATTGTGTTGATGATGGTAGTTCATGCCACTAAGGTTTAGGAGATGAAAGGTTGGAACATGGGCAATCATTTCCTGGAGATGGTAATGGTAATTTTTCTGTTGGCAGACATAATATGAACATGAAATTTAAGGATGCTACCTCTGCTGCTCAAGCAGCGGCTGAGTTTGCATAACATGCAAGTCTAGCTGCCAGAGCTGTTGTAGAACTTTCAAGGCAATATTGTGTTGATGATGGTGGTTCATGCCACTTGGGTTTCAAGGATGAAAGGTTGGAACATGGGCAATCATTTCCTGGAGATGGTAATGGTAATATTTTGGTTGGCAGGCAGAATTGGAACATGAAATTTAAGTATGCTACCTCTACTACTCAAGCAGCGACTGAGTTTGCAGAACATGCAAGCCTAGCTGCCAGAGCTGTTGAAGAACTTTTAATGCAATATTGTGTTGATGATGGTGGTTCATGCCACTTAGGTTTCAAGTATGAAAGGTTGGAACATGGGCAATCAATTCCTGGAGATGGTAATGGTTATTTTTTGGTTGGCATGCCGAATTGGAACATGAAATTTAAGGATGCTACCTCTGCTGCTCAAGCAGTGGCTGAGTTTGTAGAACAATCAAGCCTAGCTGCCAGAGCTGTTGTAGAACTTGAAAGGCAATATTGTGTGGAAGGTGGTGGTTCATGCCACTTAGGTTTCAAGTATGAAAGGTTGGAACATAGGCAATAATTTCCTAGAGATGGTAATGGTAATTTTTCTGTTGGCAGACATAATATGAACATGAAATTTAAGGATGCTACCTCTGCTGCTCAAGCAGCGGCTGAGTTTGCATAATTTGCAAGTCTAGCTGCCAGAGCTGTTGTAGAACATTTTAGGAAATATTGTGTTGATGATGGTGGTTCATGCCACTAAGGTTTCAAGGATGAAAGGTTGGAACATGGGCAATCATTTCCTAGAGATGGTAATGGTAATTTTTCTGTTGGCAGACATAATATGAACATGAAATTTAAGGATGCTACCTCTGCTGCTCAAGCAGCGGCTGAGTTTGCATAACATGCAAGTCTAGCTGCCAGAGCTGTTGTAGAACTTTCAAGGCAATATTGTGTTGATGATGGTGGTTCATGCCACTTGGATTTCAAGGATGAAAGGTTGGAACATGGGCAATCATTTCCTGGAGACAGTAAGGGTAATTGTTCTGTTGGCAGGCAGAATTGGAACAAGAAATTTAAGGATGCTACCTCTGCTGCTCAAGAAGCGGCTGTGTTTGCAGAACATTCACGCCAAGCTGCCAGAGCTGTTGTAGAACTTTCAAGGCAATATTGTGTTGATGATGGTGGTTCATGCCACTAAGGTTTCAAGGATGAAAGGTTGGAACATGGGCAATCATTTCCTGGAGATGGTAATGGTAATTTTTCTGTTGGCAGAAATAATATGAACATGAAATTTAAGGATGCTACCTCTGCTGCTCAAGCAGTGGCTGAGTTTGCATAATATGCAAGTCTAGCTGCCAGAGCCGTTGTAGAACTTTCAAGGCAATATTGTGTTGATGATGGTGGTTCATGCCACTTGGGTTTCAAGGATGAAAGGTTGGAACATGGGCAATCATTTAAGGATGCTACCTCTGCTGCTCAAGCAGCGGCTGAGTTTGCATAACATGCAAGTCTAGCTGCCAGAGCTGTTGTAGAACTTTCAAGGCAATATTGTGTTGATGATGGTGCTTCATGCCACTAAGGTTTCAAGGATGAAAGGTTGGAACATGGGCAATCATTTCCTGGAGATGGTAATGGTAATTTTTCTGTTGGCAGACATAATATGAACATGAAATTTAAGGATGCTACCTCTGCTGCTCAAGCAGCGGCTGAGTTTGCATAACATGCAAGTCTAGCTGCCAGAGCTGTTGTAGAACTTTCAAGGCAATATTGTGTTGATGATGGTGGTTCATGCCACTTGGGTTTCAAGGATGAAAGGTTGGAACATGGGCAATCATTTCCTGGAGATGGTAATGGTAATATTTCGGTTGGAGGGCAGAATTGGAACATGAAATTTAAGTATGCTACCTCTGCTGCTCAAGCAGCGGCTGAGTTTGTAGAACATTCAAGCCTAGCTGCCAGAGCTATTGTAGAACTTTTAATGCAATATTGTGTTGATGATGGTGGTTCATGCCACATAGGTTTCAAGTATGAAAGGTTGGAACATGGGCAATCAATTCCTGGAGATGGTAATGGTTATTTTTCGGTTGGCATGCCGAATTGGAACATGAAATTTAAGGATGCTACCTCTGCTGCTCAAGCAGTGGCTGAGTTTGTAGAACATTCAAGCCTAGCTGCCAGAGCTATTGTAGAACTTGAAAGGCAATATTGTGTGGAAGATGGTGGTTCATGCCACTTAGTTTTCAAGTATGAAAGGTTGGAACATGGGCAATCATTTCCTGGAGATAGTAATGGTAATTTTTCTGTTGTTAGGCAGAATTGGAACATGAAATTTAAGGATGCTATCTCTGCTGCTCAAGCAGCGGCTGAGTTTGCAGAGCATGCAAGCCTAGCTGCCACAGCTGTTGTAGAACTTTCAAGGCAATATTGTGTTGATGATGGTGGTTCATGCCACTTAGATTTCAAGGATGAAAGGTAGGAACATGGGCAATCATTTCCTAGAGATGGTAATTGTAATTTTTCTGTTGGTTGGCAGAATTGGAACATGAAATTTAAGGATGCTACCTCTGTTGCTCAAGTAGCGGCTGAGTTTGCATAACATGCAAGTCTAGTTGCCAGAGCTGTTGTAGAACTTTCAAGGCAATATTGTATTGATGATGGTGGTTCATGCCACTTGGGTTTCAAGGATGAAAGGTTGGAACATGGGCAATCATTTCCTCGAGATGGTAATGGTAATTTTTTGGTTGGCAGGCAGAATTGGAACATGAAATTTAAGGATGCTACCTCTGCTGCTCAAGCAGCGGATGAGTTTACAGAACATTCACGCCTAGCTGCCAGAGCTGTTGTAGAACTTTCAAGGCAATATTATGTTGATGATGGTGGTTCATGCCACTAAGGTTTCAAGGATGAAAGGTTGGAACATGGGTAATCATTTCCTGGAGATGGTAATGGTAATTTTTCTGTTGGCAGACATAATAGGAAAATGAAATTTAAGGATGCTACCTCTGCTGCTCAAGTAGTGACTGAGTTTGCATAATATGCAAGTCTAGCTACCAGAGCTGTTGTAGAACTTTCAAGGCAATATTGTGTTGATGATGGTGGTTCATGCCACTTGGGTTTCAAGGATGAAAGGTTGGAACATGGGAAATCATTTAAGGATGCTACCTTTGCTGCTCAAGCAGCGGCTGAGTTTGCATAACATGCAAGTCTAGCTGCCAGAGCTGTTGTAGAACTTTCAAGGCAATATTGTGTTGATGATGGTGGTTCATGCCCCTAAGGTTTCAAGGATGAAAGGTTGGAACATGGGCAATCATTTCCTGGAGATGGTAATGGTAATTTTTCTGTTGGCAGACATAATATGAACATGAAATTTAAGGATGCTACCTCTGCTGCTCAAGCAGCGGCTGAGTTTGCATAACATGCAAGTCTAGCTGCCAGAGCTGTTGTAGAACTTTCAAGGCAATATTGTGTTGATGATGGTGGTTCATGCCACTTAGGTTTCAAGTATGAAAGGTTGGAACATGGGCAATCAATTCCTGTAGTTGGTAATGGTTATTTTTCGGTTGGCATGCCGAATTGGAACATGAAATTTAAGGATGCTACCTCTGCTGCTCAAGCAGTGGCTGAGTTTGTAGAACATTCAAGCCTAGCTGCCAGAGCAGTTGTAGAACTTGAAAGGCAATATTGTATGGAAGATGGTGGTTCATGCCACTTAGGTTTCAAGTATGAAAGGTTGAAACATGGGCAATCATTTCCTGGAGATGGTAATGGTAATGTTTCTGTTGGCAGGCAGAATTGGAACATGAAATTTAAGGATGCTACCTCTGCTGCTCAAGCAGCGGTTGAGTTTGCAGAGCATGCAAGCCTAGGTGCCAGAGCTGTTGTAGAACTTTCAAGGCAATATTGTGTTGATGATGGTGGTTCATGCCACTTAGGTTTCAAGGATGAAAGGTTGGAACATGGGCAATCATTTATTGGAGATAGTAATGGTAATTTTTCTGTTGGTAGGCAGAATTGGAACATGAAATTTAAGGATGCTACCTCTGCTGCTCAAGCAGCGGCTGAGTTTGCAGAACATGCAAGCCTAGCTGCCAGAGCTGTTGTAGAACTTTCAAGGCAATATTGTATTGATGATGGTGGTTCATGCCACTTAGGTTTCAAGGATGAAAGGCTAGAACATGGGCAATCATTTCCTGGAGATGGTAATGGTAAATTGTTTTGTTGCAGGAAGAATTAGAACATGAAATTTAAGGATGCTACCTGTACTGCTCAAGCAGCGACTGAGTTTACAGAACATGCAAGCCTAGCTGCCAGAGCTATTGTAGAACTTTTAATGCAATATTGTGTTGATGATGGTGGTTCATGCCACTTAGGTTTCAAGTATGAAAGGTTGTAACATGGGTAATCATTTCCTGGAGATGGTAATGGTAATTTTTCTGTTGGCAGGCGGAATTGGAACATGAAATTTAAGGATGCTACCTCTGCTGCTCAAGCAGCGGCTGAGTTTGCAGAGCATGCAAGCCTAGCTGCCAGAGCTGTTGTAGAACTTTCAAGGCAATATTGTGTTGATGATGGTGGTTCATGCCACTTTGGTTTCAAGTATGAAAGGTTGGAACATGGGCAATCAATTCCTGTAGTTGGTAATGGTTATTTTTCGGTTGGCATGCCGAATTGGAACATGAAATTTAAGGATGCTACCTCTGCTGCTCAAGCAGTGGCTGAGTTTGTAGAACATTCAAGCCTAGCTGCCAGAGCAGTTGTAGAACTTGACAGGCAATATTGTATGGAAGATGGTGGTTCATGCCACTTAGGTTTCAAGTATGAAAGGTTGGAACATGGGCAATCATTTCCTGGAGATGGTAATGGTAATTTTTCTGTTGGCAGGCAGAATTGGAACATGAAATTTAAGGATGCTACCTCTGCTGCTCAAGCAGCGGCTGAGTTTGCAGAGCATGCAAGCCTAGGTGCCAGAGCTGTTCTAGAACTTTCAAGGCAATATTTTGTTGATGATGGTGGTTCATGCCACTTAGGTTTCAAGGATGAAAGGTTGGAACATGGGCAATCATTTATTGGAGATGGTAATGGTAATTTTTCTGTTGGTAGGCAGAATTGGAACATGAAATTTAAGGATGCTACCTCTGCTGCTCAAGCAGCGGCTGAGTTTGCAGAACATGCAAGCCTAGCTGCCAGAGCTGTTGTAGAACTTTCAAGGCAATATTGTATTGATGATGGTGGTTCATGCCACTTAGGTTTCAAGGATGAAAGGCTAGAACATGGGCAATCATTTCCTGGAGATGGTAATGGTAAATTGTTTTGTTGCCGGAAGAATTAGAACATGAAATTTAAGGATGCTACCTGTACTGCTCAAGCAGCGACTGAGTTTACAGAACATGCAAGCCTAGCTGCCAGAGCTATTGTAGAACTTTTAATGCAATATTGTGTTGATGATGGTGGTTCATGCCACTTAGGTTTCAAGTATGAAAGGTTGTAACATGGGTAATCATTTCCTGGAGATGGTAATGGTAATTTTTCTGTTGGCAGGCGGAATTGGAACATGAAATTTAAGGATGCTACCTCTGCTGCTCAAGCAGCGGCTGAGTTTGCAGAGCATGCAAGCCTAGCTGCCACTGCTGTTGTAGAACTTTGAAGGCAATATTGTGTTGATAATGGTGGTTCATACCACTTAGGTTTCAAGGATGAAAGGTTGGAACATGGGCAATCATTTCCTAGAGATGGTAATGGTAATTTTTCTGTTGGCAGGCAGAATTGGAACATGAAATTTAAGGATGCTACCTCTGATGCTCAAACAACGGCTGAGTTTGCTGAAGATGCAAGCCTAGCTGCCAGAGCTATTGTAGAACTTTCAAGGCAATATTATGTTGATGATGGTGGTTCATGCCACTTTGGTTTCAAGGATGAAAGGTTGGAATATGGGCAATCATTTCCTGGAGATGGTAATTTTTCTATTGGCAGGCAGAATTGGAACATAAATTTTAAGGATGCTACCTCTGCTGCTCAAGCAGCGGCTGACTTTGCAGAACATGCAAGCCTAGGTGCCAGAGCTGTTGTAGAACTTTCAAGGCAATGTTGTGTTGATGATGGTGGTTCATGCCACTTAGGTTTCAAGGATGAAAGGCTAGAACATGTGCAATCATTTCCTGGAGATGGTAATGGTAAATTGTTTTGTTGCAGGAAGAATTAGAACGTGAAATTTAAGGATGCTACCTCTGCTGCTCAAGCAGTGGCTGACTTTGCAGAACATACAAGCCTAGCTGCCAGAGCTGTTGTAGAACTTTCAAGGCAATATTGTATTGATGATGGTGGTTCATGCCACTTAGGTTTCAAGGATGAAAGGCTAGAACATGGGCAATCATTTCCTGGAGATGGTAATGGTAAATTGTTTTATTGCAAGAAGAATTAGAACATGAAATTTAAGGATGCTACCTGTACTGCTCAAGCAGCGACTGAGTTTACAGAACATGCAAGCCTAGCTGCCAGAGCTATTGTAGAACTTTTAATGCAATATTGTGTTGATGATGGTGGTTCATGCCACTTAGGTTTCAAGTATGAAAGGTTGTAACATGGGTAATCATTTCCTGGAGATGGTAATGGTAATTTTTCTGTTGGCAGGCGGAATTGGAACATGAAATTTAAGGATGCTACCTCTGCTGCTCAAGCAGCGGCTGAGTTTGCAGAGCATGCAAGCCTAGCTGCCACAGCTGTTGTAGAACTTTGAAGGCAATATTGTATTGATGATGGTGGTTCATGCCACTTAGGTTTCAAGGATGAAAGGTTGGAACATGGGCAATCATTTCCTAGAGATGGTAATGGTAATTTTTCTGTTGGCAGGCAGAATTGGAACATGAAATTTAAGGATGCTACCTCTGATGCTCAAGCAGCGGCTGAGTTTGCAGAACATGCAAGCCTAGCTGCCAGAGCTATTGTAGAACTTTCAAGGCAATATTGTGTTGATGATGGTGGCTCATGCCACTTTGGTTTCAAGGATGAAAGGTTGGAATATGGGCAATCATTTCCTGGAGATGGTAATTTTTCTATTGGCAAGCAGAATTGGAACATAAATTTTAAGAATGCTACCTCTGCTGCTCAAGCAGCGGCTGACTTTGTAGAACATGCAAGCCTAGGTGCCAGAGCTGTTGTAGAACTTTCAAGGCAATGTTGTGTTGATGATGGTGGTTCATGCCACTTAGGTTTCAAGGATGAAAGGCTAGAACATGTGCAATCATTTCTGGGAGATGGTAATGGTAAATTGTTTTGTTGCAGGAAGAATTAGAACATGAAATTTAAGGATACTACCTCTGCTGCTCAAGCAGCGGCTGACTTTGCAGAACATACAAGCCTAGCTGCCAAAGCTGTCGTAGAACTTTCAAGGCAATATTGTGTTGATGATGGTGGTTCATGCCACTTAGGTTTCAAGGATGAAAGGTTGGAACATGGGCAATCATTTCCTCGAGATGGTAATTGTAATTTTTCTGTTGGCAGGCAGAATTGGAACATGAAATTTAAGGATGCTACCTCTGCTGCTCAAGCAGCGTCTGAGTTTGTAGAACATGCAAGCCTAGCTACCAGAGCTGTTGTAGAACTTTCAAGGCAATATTGTATTGATGATGGTGGTTCATGCCACTTAGGTTTATAGGATGAAAGGTTGGAACATGGGCAATCATTTCCTGGAGATGGTAATGGTAATTTTTCGGTTGGCATGCAGAATTGGAACATGAAATTTAAGGATGCTACATCTGCTGCTCAAGCAGCGGTTGAGTTTGTAGAACATTCAAGCCTAGCTGCCAGATCTGTTGTAGAACTTTAAAGGTAATATTGTGTGGATGATGGTGGTTCATGCCACTTATGTTTCAAGTATGAAAGGTTGGAACATGGGCAATCATTTCCTGGAGATGGTAATGGTAATTTTTCTGTTGGCAGGCGGAATTGGAACATGAAATTTAAGGATGCTACCTCTGCTGCTCAAGCAGCGGCTGAGTTTGCAGAGCATGCAAGCCTAGCAGCCACAGCTGTTGTAGAACTTTGAAGGCAATATTGTGTTGATGATAGTGGTTCATGCCACTTAGGTTTCAAAGATGAAAGGTTGGAACATGGGCAATCATTTCCTAGAGATGGTAATGGTAATTTTTCTGCTGGCAGGCAGAATTGGAACATGAAATTTAAGGATGCTACCTCTGCTGCTCAAGCAGCGGCTGAGTTTGCAGAACATGCTAGCCTAGACGCCAGAGCTTTTGTAGAACTTTCAAGGCAATATTGTGTTGATGATGGTGGTTCATGCCACTTAGGTTTCGAGGATGAAAGATTGGAACAAGGGCAATTATTTGCTGGAGATGGTAATGGTAAATTTTTCTGTTGGAAGGCATAATTGGAACATGAAATTTAAGGATGCTACCTCTGCTGCTCAAGCAGCGGCTGACTTTGCAGAACATACAAGCCTAAGTGCTAGAGCTGTTGTAGAACTTTCAAGGCAATATTGTGTTGATGATGGTGGTTCATGCCACTTAGGTTTCAAGGATGAAAGGTTGGAATATGGGAAATCATTTATTGGAGATGGTAATGGTAATTTTTCTGTTGGTAGGCAGAATTGGAACATGAAATTTAAGGATGCTACCTCTGCTGCTCAAGCAGCGGCTGAGTTTGCAGAACATGCAAGCCTAGCTGCCAGAGCTGTTGTAGAACTTTCAAGGCAATATTATGTTGATGATGGTGGTTCATTCCACTTTGGTTTCTAGGATGAAAGGTTGGAACATAGGCAATCATTTCCTAGAGATGGTAATGGTAATTTTTCTGTTGGCAAGCAGAATTGTAACATGAAAATTAAGGATGCTACCACTGCTGCTCAAGCAGCGGCTGGGTTTGCAGAACATGCAAGCCTAGCTACCAGAGCTGTTGTAGAACTTTCAAGTCCATATTGTGTTGATGATGGTGGTTCGTGCCACTTAGGTTTCAAGGATGAAAGGTTGGAACATGGGCAATCATTTCCTGGAGATGGTAATGGTAATGTTTCTGTTGGTAGGAAGAATTGGAACATGAAATTTAAGGATACTACCTCTGCTACTCAAGAAGCGGCTGAGTTTGCAGAACATGCAAGCCTAGGTGCCAGAGCTGTTGTAGAACTTTCAAGGAAATATTGTGTTGATGATGGTGGTTCATGCCACTTAGGTTTCAAGGATGAAAGGTTGGAACATAGGCAATCATTTCCTGGAGATAGTAATGGTAATTTTTCTGTTGGCAGGCAGAATTGGAACATGAAATTTAAGGATGCTACCTCTGCTGCTTAACGCCCCGAACCTAGGAGCGAGACAAGCACCCCGTGCCTCACCTAACCTGGCGTACCAAATTGCGACTAAGGGACTCTGAACACATAATGTCATACTTTGGCCATGGGGCCACCTTGCAAGACAATTTGCGAAGCAAAATATAAAACTGAATGGAAACTAGCACTAACTAAATATCAATATAAAGCTAGGCCGACAAGGCCGTCATAGCTACTACAGCTGACAAACCACCAATTTATACAAACCCAACATACTGCACTAACCAACAGGATATGCCTACAAGCCTCTACTGATAGATGTACTGTGATCGGAACAGGGCCCCGACCTACCCATAACATATATACAGATATACATAAGATGTACAGAAAACTCTAGTCCTGGCAACTCCGAAAGACGTGGAGCTTACCGATCAGGCGGAACTCGGGAAACACCTACTGAGGAGGTCTACCCGTCTGTCTGTCTGAACCTGCACGCATGAAATGCAGCGCCCCCAAAAAAGGGACGTCAGTACGAAATAATGTACCGAGTATGTAAGGCAATAAAATAACTGAAATCTGAAACTGAACTGATAATATGATAACTGAAATTAACTGGGAGTCAAAGATGATCTGGAGATATACTTACCTGCTGATACTGACTCAACTCCTTCAATATAGTAAGTAAAATAATTGTACGGCCTTATAAGGCTCGGTATATATAACTGCTCTGCCATAGTAGGCTCGCTTATAGGCGCTCGGCCATACTAGGCTATGTATCTCGACCATGCTGGGCTCGCTCATAGGCGCTCGGCCACAGTAGGCTCGGTATATAACTTTCCATCTGATCAGAGGTTGCCCAATAGGGGCCTGCCCATCGATTATAGCTCGATGGTAATGAAAATACTGTAATACTGTATATATAGGCTTGCTGCTCTCTTGACTGGAAGAAGACAATACTAAAATTGAATATAGAGTCTCGATAAGGAATAATATTGTAACTTATGAGACTAGAATAGTGTGAATAAATTCATGAATATGAACTTCTCTTTTTGTCTCATTACTAACACATGTAGCTACGAGATCATGCCAAAATGAAGGAAGGCTTAGCCTTAACATACCTTATCACAATCTTTTCAATCACCAAGTTGAACTCACCTCTTCGCACCTTAATCTACAAGAATGATAATAATACTATCGTTAAGTTACGAAAGGTACAACTATCGCACAATGAACGACAAACCTATTTTGTATTAAAACGGGCAGCATCTCCCCTATAATATGCCCTTCCTCCAACTTCAAGATGACACCAACAATACAAGGACAGAACAATAACAACATATATACATCATTTTCCAGCCCTATATACACCATCAAATACTACAAAACAGCCCAACACACCCCAATCTCTTCGTACACAAAACGACCACCGTAGTAGTGTCAAACGACCCGAAAATGTTATGACGAACGACCAGCCAACCACCCTACATTTATATGGTGTTTATAAACCCCCTTCCTCCTCCAAAACTCCACAAAATAGTAATAAAACACGCAGCCCAACAGCAACACAAAACAGTCCACAAAACAGTCCGCTACAAGTGAATAACTCGAACTCACGGCTTCCGATCACCATCCCGTGAGTTCTTACAAGTATAGAACGACTTACCATGAATTTACAGAAGAAAAAATGGATGAAAGAGAGCAGCAAACTCACCTTATTTGTTGGATAACTCAGCTCCTATCTTGGTTCTTCAAACTCTAAGTTTTACCTCCAATTGGAACTTGAAAGGGAGAGAAAATCAATTAGGGTTTGTGGGAAATTTTTGGGAGGATTCTTTGCAGAGCTTATGTCTGGTTATTATGCTCTATTTTAAGTCTAATATATGAAGAAAATAGGCCCTTAAAAGGCCTCTTTGGACGACCCGAAATGGCCCATTTTTGGGCTTTCATTTAAGCAAGTAGGTGACACACCTACTTGTCACCTAGCAGCTTGCGCAGTATCGCAAAAATGCACATATCTCTCTACTCCGATGTCGTATTGACAAATGGTTTAATGCGTTGGAAAATAGACTCATAGATCTTTAATTTGATGGGTGGAACACACCATAACTCTAAGTATATTGGGAGAAAATTGCAGTTACATTTGACCCAAAGTTTCAGTAAAACTTATGAATGTAACTTGTGATGACTTTCATCGACTTTTGTTCCACAACTCGCTTGACTTAAAAACATAACACACGGATGTAATACGACTAATATAAATCATAACATAATCTCTTTATCATGTTAATCACCCTAGTCTCACCCCAAAGGTACATGTTATAACATTCCCAACTTGTCGACTTTCGATGAAACATTGTTTTATTTAATTGCTTTAGCTTCTGAACTGTCCAACCCTCTTTGTACTTGTTGTTCATGATCTTCAATATTTGTAACCTCAGAGGTAACATGATTAACTTACTTTATATACTTTTAAATATTATCTCATTTTTTTTGTCCTACATTAGTTTGCTTACGACGCATTTTTACATACGAAAATATAGGGTGTAACATCACTCCCCCCTTGGGAACATTCGTCCTCGAATGTTTACTCTTGGAGACTTTGGAAACTTTTTCCAGAGTATCCTTGGTACACTAGGTTAAAACCAACCTGCACGTAGCCAGAAACATACTATGCATGCCACACATGGCCAATCTTTATAAATAGCAGCAATTTGCCTCACCGACCGTAAATCATAAATATTGAAAGTGAAAAATAAAAGCTTACCTGATGACCTGCTAGCCTACATAGAGCTATGTTGTAGCGTCCCATCTCGAACCATATCTTCATTTTGAAATAGGTGGGGGTATTTAGACTTCATTTCTTCCTCCGATTCCCACGTCATCTCTTCTACATTCTTGCTCCTCCATAAAACCTTTACGGAAGCTACCTCCTTATTTCGTAGATTGCGGATTTGTCGGTCTAGGATGGCAACTGGAATTTCCTCATATGACAAGTCCTCTGTAATCTGTACATCATCCGTGGGCACCACTCGGGTAGGATCGCCAATGCACTTCCGTAGCATAGATACGTGAAAAACCGGATGGACAGACTCCAATTCTGAGGGCAACTCTAACTCATAAGCTAGTTGGCCCACTCTCCGAATGATCCTATAAGGCCCAATATACCGTGGGCTAAGCTTTCCTTTCTTGCCAAACCTCATCACGCCCTTCATAGGTGATACCTTTAAGAATACCCAGTCATTAATCCTGAACTCTAAGTCTCGTCGCCACACGTCAAAATATGACTTCTGACGACTCTGAGCTGTCAACAGTCGCTCCCGGATAACCTTTACTTTCTCTATGGCCTGCTGAACCAGGTCTGGCCCATGTAACCCAGATTCTCCAACATCAAACCACCCTATAGGAGATCTGCACTTACGCCCATACAAAGCCTCGTACGGAGCCATCTGGATACTGGAGTGGTAACTGTTATTATATGCAAACTCGATAAGAGGTAGATGTTCATCCCAACTTCTTTTAAAATCCAACACACATACTCGTAACATATCCTCGAGCGTCTGAATTGTGCGCTCGGCTTGTCCATCAGTCTGTGGATGAAAAGCTGTGCTGAGATTCACCTGAGTCCCTAGACCTCTCTGAAATGACCTCCAAAAATGTGCTGTAAACTGAGCCCCACGGTCAGATATAATAGAAACTGGTACTCCGTGTAGCCGCACTATCTCCTTAATATATAACTTTGCATAATCTTCTGCTGTATATGTAGATCTGACCGGTAGGAAGTGAGCTGATTTCGTGAGCCTATCGACTATCACCCATATGGAATCGAACTTACGATTAGAACGAGGTAAACCCATGATAAAGTCCATGTTTATCGCCTCCCATTTCCATGTCGGGATCTCTATAGTCTGCATTAGCCCTCCGGGCTTCTGGTGTTCTACCTTCACTTGCTGGCAACTAGTACATTGGGCGACAAACTCAGCAATGTTCTTCTTCATATCATTCCACCAGTACATATCCTTAATGTCATGATACATCTTCGTCGATCCAGGGTGGATGGAATACCATGAATAATGTGCCTCTGACATAATCCTGTCTCGTAGCCCTGCTACATCTGGAACACACAAACGACCCTTGTATCTGAGAACCCCATCTCCCTTGAGCTCTAACAATGGCTTCTTCTGCTGCGGAACTCGCTCTCTCAACTCGACCAACTCTGGGTCCTCGTACTGCCTTTCCTTGACTTCAGCTATGAGGGATGATTTTGCAGTGTTTTGGATTACAACTCCACCATCCTCAGAATCTACTAACCGAACCCCCAACGAAGCCAATTGATGAATATCTCTAGCTAATTGTCTTTTCTCGGGCTCTACATGTGCTAAGCTACCCATAGATCGGCGACTTAAGGCATCTGCTACAACATTAGCTTTCCCTGGATGGTAGAGAATGTTAACATCGTAATCTTTCAATAACTCAAGCCATCGCCTCTGTCGCAAATTCAACTCTTTCTGCTTGAAAATATATTGTAGGCTTTTATGATCAGTAAATATATCAACATGAACACCATATAAATAATGCCGCCATATCTTAAGTGCATGGACAACCGCAGCTAACTCGAGGTCGTGGGTCGGATAATTCCTCTCGTGCTTCCTCAACTGCCTTGAAGCATATGCAATTACCTTCCCATGTTGCATCAGGACACATCCTAACCCGACACCTGATGCATCACAATACACGGCATAACCCTCTAGACCCTCTGGAAGTGTTAGAACTGGAGCTGAGGTCAACTTGTTCTTAAGCTCTTGGAAACTCCGCTCACAAGCCTCTGTCCATTGAAACTTAGTTTCTTTCTGTGTCAACTTCGTCAATGGTGCCGAAAGGGAAGAAAAACCCTCTACGAACCTCCGATAGTATCCTGCTAAGCCTAGAAAGCTACGAACCTCTGTCGGAGTGGTAGGTCTAGGCCAAGATTTCACGGCCTCAATCTTCTGAGTGTCCACCTTTATCCCTTCATCTGATACAATATGCCCCAAGAATGCTACAGACTTCAACCAGAACTCACATTTAGAAAACTTAGCATACAACTTACGATCACGGAGGGTTTGGAGTACCGCTCACAGGTGGTCCGCATGCTCATCCTCTGAACGGGAATAAACCAGAATATCATCAATAAATACTATCACGAACAGATCTAAAAATGGCCGGAATAGGCTATTCATCAAGTCCATAAATACAGCGGGTGCATTAGTCAACCCGAAGGACATGACAAGGAACTCGAAGTGGCCATATCGGGTCCTGAAGGCTGTCTTCGGAATATCTTTTTCCCGAACTCTGACCTGGTGGTACCCCGACCTCAAATCAATCTTGGAAAAGCATCTAGCTCCCTGCAACTGATCAAACAAGTCATCGATCCTTGGAAGTGGATACTTATTCTTAATAGTTACCTTGTTCAACTGCCTATAATCGATACACATCCTCAGCGAGCCGTCTTTCTTCCGCACAAATAGTACCGGTGCACCCCAAGGTGAGGTACTGGGCCTAATGTAACCTTTCTCCAGCAAATCTTTTAACTGCTCCTTCAACTCCTTCAATTCGGCAGGTGCCATTCTATACGGAGGGACGGATATTGGTTGAGTTCCTGGAAGCAAATCGATGCTAAAATCAATCTCTCGCTCTGGAGGAATACCTGGAAGCTCATCTGGAAACACATCTGCATACTCTTTGACTATGGGAATAGACTGAAGTGTAGGTATCTCAGCATCTGCATCTCTAACTCGCACAATATGATAAATGCACCCTTTTGCGATCATTTTCCTCGCCTTCAGATAGGAAATAAACCTACCTCTGGGTGTTGGTGTATTACCTACCCATTCAAGGACTGGCTCACCCGGAAAATGAAATTTGGCTACCTTTGCTCGGCAATCAACTGTGGCATAGCAAGCTGCCAACCAGTCCATGCCCATGATAGCATCAAAGTCCATCATCTCTAGCTCAACTAGGTCAGCTGAGGTCTGACGACTACAAATTGTCACCGTACAACCTCGGTAAACCCGTCTAGCAATAATCGATTCTCCGACCGGTGTAGATACCACAAAAGGATCACTTAGTATTTCAGGCACTATACCAAACTTCCTCGCGACAAATGGGGTAATATACGATAAAGTAGATCCTGGGTCTATCAAAGCATAAGCATCATGAGAGCAAATGGTTAATATACCTGTCACAACGTCTGGTGAAGACTCCTGGTCTTGTCGACCCGCTAAAGCATAGATACGGTTCTGATTACCACTTGAACTGGAACCTCTACCTCTGCCTCGACCTCTACCAGCCGAAGACTGAGACTCACGCCTTGAAGGATGCACGGACATAGACGATCCTGTTGCTGAACTCGCTGGTTGTGCCATTCCCCCAGAATCTCTATTTGGGCAATCTCGCATCATATGCCCCGGACGCCCACATGTATAACAAGCATCAGAACCTGCTCGGCATTGACCCAAGTGTCCTCTACCACAGATGTCACACCGCGGAGGAAATGACCATGTCTGCGCAGAACCTCGTTGTCGCTGCAAACCCGACGCCCGTGAGCTCTCACCTGGTCCTGACTGAGTATAGCGGTCATACCCGTAACCCTGTAACTGAGGTGGCGGAGGCCTAGGTGGCCGTCCGAAGTACTGGGTCCTATAACTACCCTGAGATTGCTCCTGAGACCTGGGAAATCTCATCCTCTTACGTTGCCCTTGCTCAGCCCTCTCTGTACCCTGCTGCCGACGCCTACCCCTTTCTATATTCTGGGCGAATGCCTGAATCCGGGAGATATCCATACTATCCTGCAATGCAGCGGTGGCACATGCCTCGGTTAACTCTGGGGCTAACCCTGCTATAAACCTGTGAATCCTGTCCCGCATAGTAGAAACTATGGATGGTGCATATCTGGCCAATGAGTCAAAATGGAGACTATACTCTCGAACACTCATATTACCCTGCTTGAGGGCTAGAAACTGATCGACTCGAGCCTGTCGGATCTCCCGCGGTAAGTACTGGTCAAGGAAAGCATCTGAAAAATTCTCCCAAATAGCTGGAGGTGTATCACGTCCCCTGGACCTCTCCCATCCCTCATACCAAAGGATGGCTATATCTCGGAGTCGAAAAGCTGCTAGCTCAACTGCCTCTTTCTCCGTGGCATGCATAACACGAAAGATCCTATGAAGCTGATCTATGAAATCCTGCGGGTCCTCCCTCTGATCTGTCCCCGTGAACTCTGGGGGACTCAAAGCAATAAACTCTCGGACCCTTGAACTCCCAGACCCCTCAGAAGTTCCTGCACTAGCTGATGCCCTAGCATGTTGCTGGGTAGCTACCAACTGTGTCAACAAATGCACCGCACTCCTTAAGTCCTGATCTGATGGAAGTGGAGGGGGAACTGGATGTGCGGTTTCCCTAGGAATCTCCGTAGTTGGTGGAGGAGCCGGTAATGGCTGAGTAGGGGTCTCACCTTGAGCCTCAGACTGGGCCCCATCTACTGGGGGTACCCTGCTGGTCCCTTCACCTACTACTGTATCTCTCCTTTGGCTAGCCTTAGTCTTCCTAGTCACCGTCATCTGTGCATGCAAACACCAACACATAAGTTTAATTCAAATTTCCTATAACTCAGTTCTATAGCACGATTTAGATTTCAAAGAAGGGTAACCAACTCCTAAATGCCCTGTAGTGCCCTGCTTATATAATGTGGTGCACAACACATCTATAAACAAGACTCTACTAGACACGGCTTGTAGACTCCCTAGGATAGAACTGCTCTGATACCAAGTTTGTCACGCCCCGAACCTAGGAGCGAGACAAGCACCCCGTGCCTCACCTAACCTGGCGTACCAAATTGCGACTAAGGGACTCTGAACACATAATGTCATACTTTGGCCATGGGGCCACCTTGCAAGACAATTTGCGAAGCAAAATATAAAACTGAATGGAAACTAGCACTAACTAAATATCAATATAAAGCTAGGCCGACAAGGCCGTCATAGCTACTACAGCTGACAAACCACCAATTTATACAAACCCAACATACTGCACTAACCAACAGGATATGCCTACAAGCCTCTACTGATAGATGTACTGTGATCGGAACAGGGCCCCGACCTACCCATAACATATATACAGATATACATAAGATGTACAGAAAACTCTAGTCCTGGCAACTCCGAAAGACGTGGAGCTTACCGATCAGGCGGAACTCGGGAAACACCTACTGAGGAGGTCTACCCGTCTGTCTGTCTGAACCTGCACGCATGAAATGCAGCGCCCCCAAAAAAGGGACGTCAGTACGAAATAATGTACCGAGTATGTAAGGCAATAAAATAACTGAAATCTGAAACTGAACTGATAATATGATAACTGAAATTAACTGGGAGTCAAAGATGATCTGGAGATATACTTACCTGCTGATACTGACTCAACTCCTTCAATATAGTAAGTAAAATAATTGTACGGCCTTATAAGGCTCGGTATATATAACTGCTCTGCCATAGTAGGCTCGCTTATAGGCGCTCGGCCATACTAGGCTATGTATCTCAACCATGCTGGGCTCGCTCATAGGCGCTCGGCCACAGTAGGCTCGGTATATAACTTTCCATCTGATCAGAGGTTGCCCAATAGGGGCCTGCCCATCGATTATAGCTCGATGGTAATGAAAATACTGTAATACTGTATATATAGGCTTGCTGCTCTCTTGACTGGAAGAAGACAATACTAAAATTGAATATAGAGTCTCGATAAGGAATAATATTGTAACTTATGAGACTAGAATAGTGTGAATAAATTCATGAATATGAACTTCTCTTTTTGTCTCATTACTAACACATGTAGCTACGAGATCATGCCAAAATGAAGGAAGGCTTAGCCTTAACATACCTTATCACAATCTTTTCAATCACCAAGTTGAACTCACCTCTTCGCACCTTAATCTACAAGAATGATAATAATACTATCGTTAAGTTACGAAAGGTACAACTATCGCACAATGAACGACAAACCTATTTTGTATTAAAACGGGCAGCATCTCCCCTATAATATGCCCTTCCTCCAACTTCAAGATGACACCAACAATACAAGGACAGAACAATAACAACATATATACATCATTTTCCAGCCCTATATACACCATCAAATACTACAAAACAGCCCAACACACCCCAATCTCTTCGTACACAAAACGACCACCGTAGTAGTGTCAAACGACCCGAAAATGTTATGACAAACGACCAGCCAACCACCCTACATTTATATGGTGTTTATAAACCCCCTTCCTCCTCCAAAACTCCACAAAATAGTAATAAAACACGCAGCCCAACAGCAACACAAAACAGTCCACAAAACAGTCCGCTACAAGTGAATAACTCGAACTCACGGCTTCCGATCACCATCCCGTGAGTTCTTACAAGTATAGAACGACTTACCATGAATTTACAGAAGAAAAAATGGATGAAAGAGAGCAGTAAACTCACCTTATTTGTTGGATAACTCAGCTCCTATCTTGGTTCTTCAAACTCTAAGTTTTACCTCCAATTGGAACTTGAAAGGGAGAGAAAATCAATTAGGGTTTGTGGGAAATTTTTGGGAGGATTCTTTGCAGAGCTTATGTCTGGTTATTATGCTCTATTTTAAGTCTAATATATGAAGAAAATAGGCCCTTAAAAGGCCTCTTTGGACGACCCGAAATGGCCCATTTTTGGGCTTTCATTTAAGCAAGTAGGTGACACACCTACTTGTCACCTAGCAGCTTGCGCAGTATCGCAAAAATGCACATATCTCTCTACTCCGATGTCGTATTGACAAATGGTTTAATGTGTTGGAAAATAGACTCATAGATCTTTAATTTGATGGGTGGAACACACCATAACTCTAAGTATATTGGGAGAAAATTGCAGTTACATTTGACCCAAAGTTTCAGTAAAACTTATGAATGTAACTTGTGATGACTTTCATCGACTTTTGTTCCACAACTCGCTTGACTTAAAAACATAACACACGGATGTAATACGACTAATATAAATCATAACATAATCTCTTTATCATGTTAATCACCCTAGTCTCACCCCAAAGGTACATGTTATAACATTCCCAACTTGTCGACTTTCGATGAAACATTGTTTTATTTAATTGCTTTAGCTTCTGAACTGTCCAACCCTCTTTGTACTTGTTGTTCATGATCTTCAATATTTGTAACCTCAGAGGTAACATGATTAACTTACTTTATATACTTTTAAATATTATCTCATTTTTTTGTCCTACATTAGTTTGCTTACGACGCATTTTTACATACGAAAATATAGGGTGTAACAGCTGCTCAAGCAGCGGCTGACTTTGCAGAACATGCAAGCCTAGCTACCAAACCTGTTGTAGAACTTTCAAGGAAATATTATGTTGATGATGGTGGTTCATGCCACTTAGGTTTCAAGGATGAAAGGTTGGAACATGGGCAATCATTTACTGGAGATGGTAATGGTAATTATTCTGTTGGGAGGCAGAATTGGAACATGAAATTTATGGATGCTACCTCTGCTGCTCAAGCAGCGGCTAAGTTTGCAGAACATGCAAGCCTAGCTGCCAGAGCTGTTGTAGAACTTTCAAGGCAATATTATGTTGATGATGGTGGTTCATTCCACTTTGGTTTCTAGGATGAAAGGTTGGAACATAGGCAATCATTTCCTGGAGATGGTAATGGTAATTTTTCTATTGGCAAGCAGAATTGGAACATGAAAATTAAGGATGCTACCACTACTGCTCAAGCAGCGGCTGAGTTTGCAGAACATGCAAACCTAGCTACCAGAGCTGTTGTAGAACTTTCAAGGCCATATTGTGTTGATGATGGTGGTTCGTGCCACTTAGGTTTCAAGGATGAAAGGTTGGAACATGGGAAATCATTTCTTGGAGATGGTAATGGTAATGTTTCTGTTGGTAGGAAGAATTGGAACATGAAATTTAAGGATACTACCTCTGCTACTCAAGAAGCGGCTGAGTTTGCATAACATGCAAACCTAGCTGCCAGAGCTGTTGTAGAACTTTCAAGGCAATATTGTGTTGATGATGGTGGTTCATGCCACTTAGGTTTCAAGGATGAAAGGTTGGAACATAGGCAATCATTTCCTGGAGATAGTAATGGTAATTTTTCTGTTGGCAGGCAGAATTGGAACATGAAATTTAAGGATGCTACCTCTGCTGCTTAAGCAGCGGCTGACTTTGCAGAACATGCAAGCCTAGCTGCCAAAGCTGTTGTAGAACTTTCAAGGCAATATTGTGTTGATAATGGTGGTTCATGCCACTTAGGTTTCAAGGATGAAAGGTTGGAACATGGGCAACAATTTCCTCGAGATGGTAATGGTAATCTTTCTATTGGTAAGCAGAATTGGAATATGAAATTTAAGGATGCTACCACTGCTGCTCAAGCAGCGGCTGAGTTTGCAGAACATGCAAGCATAGCTACCAGAGCTGTTGTAGAACTTTCAAGGCAATATTGTGTTGATGATGGTGGTTTGTGCCACTTAGGTTTCAAGGATGAAAGGTTGGAATATGGGCAATCATTTCCTGGAGATGGTAATTTTTCTATTGGCAGGCAGAATTGGAACATGAAATTTAAGGATGCTACCTCTGCTGCTCAAGCAGCGGCTGACTTTGCAGAACATGCAAGCCTAGGTGCCAGAGCTGTTGTAGAACTTTCAAGGAAATATTGTGTTGATGATGGTGGTTCATGCCACTTAGGTTTCAAGGATGAAAGGTTGGAACATGGGCAATCATTTATTGGAGATGGTAATGGTAATTTTTTTGTCGGGAGGCAGAATTTGAACATGAAATTTAAGGATGCTACCTCTGCTGCTCAAACAGCGGCTGAGTTTGCAGAACATGCAAGCCTAGCTGCCAGAGCTGTTGTAGAACTTTCAAGGCAATATTGTGTTGATGATGGTGGTTCATGCTACTTAGGTTTCAAGGGTGAAAGGTTGGAACATGGGTAATCATTTCCTCGAGATGGCAATTGTAATTTTTCTACTGGCAGGCAGAATTGGAACATGAAATTTAAGGATGCTACCTCTGCTGCTCAAGCAGCGGCTGAGTTTGCAGAACACGCAAGCCTAGCTACCGGAGCTGTTGTAGAAGTTTCAAGGCAATATTGTGTTGATGATGGTGATTCGTGCCACTTAGGTTTCAAGGATAAAAGGTTGGAATATGGGCAATCATTTCCTGGAGATGGTAATTTTTTTGTTGGTAGGCAGAATTGGAACATGAAATTTAAGGATACTACCTCTGCTGCTCAAGAAGCGGCTGAGTTTGCAGAACATGCAAGCCTAGGTGCCAGAGCTGTTGTAGAACTTTCAAGGCAATATTGTGTTGATGATGGTGGTTCATTCCACTTAGGTTTCAAGGATGAAAGGTTGGAACATAGGCAATCATTTCCTGAAGATAGTAATGGTAATTTTTCTGTTGGCAGGCAGAATTGGAACATGAAATTTAAGGATGCTACCTCTGCTGCTCAAGCAGCGGCTGACTTTGTAGAACATGCAAGCCTAGCTGCCAGAGGTGTTGTAGAACTTTCAAGGCAATATTGTGTTGATGATGGTGGTTCAAGCCTCTTAGGTTTCAAGGATGAAAGGTTGGAACATGGGCAATCATTTCCTAGAGATGGTAAAGGTAATTTTTCTGTTGGCAGGCAGAATTGGAACATGAAATTAAAGGATGCTACCTCTGCTACTCAAGCAGCGGCTGACTTTGCAGAACATGCAACACTAGCTGCCAGAGCTGTTGTAGAACTTTCAAGGCAATATTATGTTGATGATGGTGGTTCGTGCCACTTAGGTTTCAAGGATGAAAGGTTAGAACATGTGCAATCATTTCCTGGAGATGGTAATGGTAATTTTTCTGTTCGCAAGCAGAATTGGAACATGAAAATTAAGGATGCTACCTTTGCTGCTCAAGCATCGGCTGAGTTTGCAGAACATGCAAGCCTAGCTGCCAGAGCTATTGTAGAACTTTCAAGGCAATATTGTGTTGATGATGGTGGTTCATGCTACTTAGGTTTCAAGGATGAAAGGTTGGAACATGGGCAATCATTTCCTGGAGATGGTAATAGTAATTTTTCTGTTGGCAGGCAGAATTGGAACATGAAATTTAAGGATACTACCTCTGCTACTCAAGAAGCGGCTGAGTTTGCAGAACATGCAAGCCTAGGTGCCAGAGCTTTTGTAGAACTTTCAAGGCAATATTGTGTTGATGATGGTGGTTCATGCCACTTAGGTTTCAAGGATGAAAGGTTGGAACATGGGCAATCATTTCCTGGAGATAGTAATGGTAATTTTTCTGTTGGCAAGCAGAATTGGAACATGAAATTTAAGGATGCTACCTCTGCTGCTCAAGCATCGGCTGAGTTTGCATAACATGCAAGCCTAGCTGCCAGAGGTGTTGTAGAACTTTCAAGGCAATATTGTGTTGATGATGGTGGTTCAAGCCTCTTAGGTTTCAACGATGAAAGGTTGGAACATGGGCAATCATTTCCTAGAGATGGTAATGGTAATTTTTCTGTTGGCAGGCAGAATTGGAACATGAAATTAAAGGATGCTACCTCTGCTACTCAAGCAGCGGCTGAATTTGCAGAACATGCAACACTAGCTGCCAGAGCTGTTGTAGAACTTTCAAGGCAATATTGTGTTGATGATGGTGGTTCATGCCACTTAGGTTTCAAGGATGTAAGGTTGGAACATAGGCAATCATTTCCTAGAGATGGTAATGGTAATTTTTCTGTTGGCAGGCAGAAGTGGAACATGAAATTTAAGGATGCTACCTCTGCTACTCAAGAAGTGACTGAGTTTGCAGAACATGCAAGCCTAGCTGCCAGAGCTGTTGAAGAACTTTCAAGGCAATATTGTGTTGATGATGGTGGTTCATGCCACTTAGGTTTCAAGGATGAAAGGTTGGAACATGGGCAATCATTTCCTCGAGATGGTAATTGTAATTTTTCTGTTGGGCAGGCAGAATTGGAACATGAAATTTAAGGATGCTACCTGTGCTACTCAAGCAGCGTCTGAGTTTGTAGAATATGCAAGCCTAGCTGCAAGAGCTGTTGTAGAACTTTCAAGGCAATATTGTGTTGATGATGGTGGTTCATGCCACTTTGGTTTCTAGGATGAAAGGTTGGAACATGGGCAATCATTTCCTGGAGATGGTAATGGTAATTTTTCTGTTGGCAAGCAGAATTGGAACATGAAAATTAAGGATGCTACCTCTGCTGCTCAAGCATCGGCTGAGTTTGCATAACATGCAAGCCTAGCTGCCAGAGCTGTTGTAGAACTTTTAAGGCAATATTGTGTTGATGATGGTGGTTCATGCCACTTAGGTTTCAAGGATGAAAGGTTGGAACATGGGCAATCATTTCCTAGAGATGGTAATGGTAATTTTTCTGTTGGCAGGCAGAATAGGAACATGAAATTTAAGGATACTACCTTTGCTACTCAAGAAGCGGCTGAGTTTACAGAACATGCAAGCCTAGGTGCCAGAGCTTTTGTAGAACTTTCAAGGCAATATTGTGTTGTTGATGGTGGTTCATGACACTTAGGTTTCAAGGATGAAAGGTTGGAAAATGGGCAATCATTTCCTGGAGATAGTAATGGTAATTTTTCTGTTGGCAGGCAGAATTGGAACATGAAATTTAAGCATGCTACCTCTGCTGCTCAAGCAGCGGCTGACTTTGCAGAACATGCAAGCCTAGCTGCCAGAGGTGTTGTAGAACTTTCAAGGCAATATTGTGTTGATGTTGGTTGTTCAAGCCTCTTAGGTTTCAAGGATGAATGGTTGGAACATGGGCAATCATTTCCTAGAGATGGTAATGGTAATTTTTCTGTTGGCAGGCAGAATTGGAACATGAAATTAAAGGATGCTACCTCTGCTACTCAAGCAGCGGCTGACTTTGCAGAACATGCAACACTAGCTGCCAGAGCTGTTGTAGAACTTTCAAGGCATTATTGTGTTGATGATGGTGGTTCGTGCCACTTAGGTTTCAAGGATGAAAGGTTGGAATATGGGCAATCATTTCTTGGAGATGGTAATTTTTCTATTGGCAGGCAGAATTGGAATATGAAATTTAAGGATGCTACCTCTACTGCTCAAACATCGGCTGAGTTTGCAGAACATGCAAGCCTAGCTGCCAGAGCTGTTGTAGAACTTTCAAGGCAATATTGTGTTGATGATGGTGGTTCAGGTCAATTAGGTTTCAAGGATGAAAGGTTGGAACATGGGCAATCATTTCCTGGAGATGGTAATGGTAATTTTTCTGTTAGCAGGCAGAATTGGAACATGAAATTTAAGGATACTACCTCTGCTACTCAAGAAGCGGCTGAGTTTGCAGAACATGCAAGCCTAGGTGCTAGAGCTTTTGTAGAACTTTCAAGGCAATATTGTGTTGATGATGGAGGTTCATGCCACTTAGGTTTCAAGGATGAAAGGTTGGAACATGGGCAATCATTTCCTGGAGATAGTAATGGTAATTTTTCTATTGGCAGGCAGAATTGGAACATGAAATTTAAGGATGCTACCTCTGCTGCTCAAGCAGCGGCAGACTTTGCAGAACATACAAGCCTAGCTGCCAGAGGTGTTGTAGAACTTTCAAGGCAATATTGTGTTGATGATGGTTGTTCAAGCCTCTTAGGTTTCAAGGATGAAAGGTTGGAACATGGGCAATCATTTCCTAGAGATGGTAATGGTAATTTTTCTGTTGGCAGGCAGAATTGGAACATGAAATTAAAGGATGCTACCTCTGCTACTCAAGCAGCGGCTGACTTTGCAGAACATGCAACACTAGCTGCCAGAGCTGTTGTAGAACTTTCAAGGCAATATTGTGTTGATGATGGTGGTTCATGTCACTTAGGTTTCAAGGATGAAAGGTTGGAACATGGGCAATCATTTCCTCGAGATGGTAATAGTAATTTTTCTGTTGGCAGGCAGAATTGGAACATGAAATTTAAGGATACTACCTCTGCTACTCAAGAAGCGGCTGAGTTTGCAGAACATGCAAGCCTAGGTGCCAGAGCTTTTATAGAACTTTCAAGGCAATATTGTGTTGATGATGGTGGTTCATGCCACTTAGGTTTCAAGGATGAAAGGTTGGAACAGATGCAATCATTTCCTGGAGATAGTAATGGTAATTGTTCTGTTGGCAGGCAGAATTGGAACATGAAATTTAAGGATGCTACCTCTGCTGATCAAACAGCGACTGACTTTGCAGAACATGCAAGCCTAGCTGCCAGAGGTGTTGTAGAACTTTCAAGGCAATATTGTGTTGATGATGGTGGTTCAAGCCTCTTAGGTTTCAAGGATAAAAGGTTGGAACATGGGCAATCATTTCCTAGAGATGGTAATGGTAATTTTTCTGTTGGCAGGCAGAATTGGAACATGAAATTAAAGGATGCTACCTCTGCTACTCAAGCAGCGGCTGACTTTGTAGAACATGCAACACTAGCTGCCAGAGCTGTTGTAGAACTTTCAAGGCAATATTGTGTTGATGATGGTGGTTCATGCCACTTAGGTTTCAAGGATGAAAGGTTGGAACATGGGCAATCATTTCCTAGAGATGGTAATGGTAATTTTTCTGTTGGCAGGCAGAATTGGAACATGAAATTTAAGGATGCTACCTCTGCTGCTCAAGCAGCGGCTGAGTTTGCAGAACATGCAAGCCTAGCTGCCAGAGCTGTTGTAGAACTTTCAAGGCAATATTGTGTTGATGATGGTGGTTCATGCCACTTAGGTTTCAAGGATGAAAGGTTGGAACATGGGCAATCATTTCCTCGAGATGGTAATTGTAATTTTTCTGTTGGGCAGGCAGAATTGGAACATGAAATTTAAGGATGCTACCTGTGCTACTCAAGCAAGCGGCTGAGTTTGCAGAACATGCAAGCCTAGCTGCCAGAGCTGTTGTAGAACTTTCAAGGCAATATTGTGTTGATGATGGTGGTTCATGCCACTTAGGTTTCTAGGATGAAAGGTTGGAACATGGGCAATCATTTCCTGGAGATGGTAATGGTAATTTTTCTGTTGGCAGGCAGAATTGGAACATGAAATTTAAGGATGCTACCTCTGCTGCTCAAGCATCGGCTGAGTTTGCAGAACATGCAAGCCTAGCTGCCAGAGCTGTTGTAGAACTTTCAAGGCAATATTGTGTTGATGATGGTGGTTCATGCCACTTAGGTTTCAAGGATGAATGGTTGGAACATGGGCAATCATTTCCTAGAGATGGTAATGGTAATTTTTCTGTTGGCAGGCAGAATTGGAACATGAAATTTAAGGATGCTACCTCTGTTGCTCAAGCAGCGGCTGACTTTGCAGAACATGCAAGCCTAGCTGCCAGAGCTGTTGTAGAACTTTCAAGGCAATATTGTGTTGATGATGGTGGTTCATGCCACTTAGGTTTCAAGGATGAAAGGTTGGAACATGGGCAATCATTTCCTGGAGATGGTAATGGTAATTTTTCTGTTGGCAGGCAGAATTGGAACATGAAATTTAAGGATGCTACCTCTGCTGCTCAAGCAGCGGCTGAGTTTGCAGAACATGCAAGCCTAGCTGCCAGAGCTGTTGTAGAACTTTCAAGGCAATATTGTGTTGATGATGGTGGTTCATGCCACTTAGGTTTCAAGGATGAAAGGTTGGAACATGGGCAATCATTTCCTGGAGATGGTAATGGTAATTGTTTTGTTGGCAGGCAGAATTGGAACATGAAATTTAAGGATGCTACCTCTGCTGCTCAAGCAGCGGCTGACTTTGCAGAACATGCAAGCCTAGCTGCCAGAACTGTTGTAGAACTTTCAAGGCAATATTGTGTTGATGATGGTGGTTCAAGCCTCTTAGGTTTCAAGGATAACAGGTTGGAACATGGGCAATCATTTCCTAGAGATGGTAATGGTAATTTTACTGTTGGCAGGCAGAATTGGAACATTAAATTTAAGGATGGTACCTAGTTTGCTCAAGTAGCGGCTGACTTTGCAGAACATGCAACCCTAGCTGCCAGAGCTGTTGTAGAACTTTCAAGGCAATATTGTGTTAATGATGGTGGTTCGTGCCACTTAGGTTTCAAGGATGAAAGGTTGGAATATGTGCAATCATTTCGTGGTAATGGTAATTTTTCTGTTCGCAGGCAGAATTGGAACATGAAATTTAAGGATGCTACCTCTGTTGCTCAAACAGTGGCTGAGTTTGCAGAATATGCAAGCCTAGCTGCCAGAACTGTTGTAGAACTTTCAAGGCAATATTGTGTTGATGATGGTGGTTCAAGACTCTTAGGTTTCAAGGATGACAGGTTGGAACATGGGCAATCATTTCCTAGAAATGGTAATGGTAATTTTACTGTTGGCAGGCAGAATTGGAACATTAAATTTAAGGATGGTATCTATATTGCTCAAGTAGCGGCTGACTTTGCAGAACATGCAACTCTAGCTGCAAGAGCTGTTGTAGAACTTTCAAGGCAATATTGTGTTAATGATGGTGGTTCGTGCCACTTAGGTTTCAAGGATGAAAGGTTGGAATATGTGCAATCATTTCGTGGTAATGGTAATTTTTATGTTCGCAGGCAGAATTGGAACATGAAATTTAAGGATGCTACCTCTGTTGCTCAAGCAGTGGCTGAGTTTGCAGAACATTCAAGCCTAGCTGCCAGAGCTGTTGTAGAACTTTCAAGGTAATAATGTGTTGATGATGGTGGTTCATGCCACTTAGGTTTCTAGGATGAAAGGTTGGAACATGGGCAATCATTTCCTCGAGATGGTAATTGTAATTTTTCTGTTGGGCAGGCAGAATTGGAACATGAAATTTAAGGATGCTACCTCTGCTGCTCAAGCAACGTCTGAGTTTGTAGAATATGCAAGCCTAACTGCCAGAGCTGTTGTAGAACTTTCAAGGCAATATTGTGTTGATGATTGTGGTTCATGCCACTTTGGTTTCTTGGATGAAAGGTTGGAACATGGGCAATCATTTCCTGGAGATTGGAAATGGTAATTTTTCTGTTGGCACGCAGAATTGGAACATAATATTTAAGGATGGTACCTATTTTGCTCAAGTAGCGGCTGACTTTGCAGAACATGCAACCCTAGCTACCAGAGCTGTTGTAGAACTTTCAAGGCAATATTGTGTTGATGATGGTGGTTCGTGCCACTTAGGTTTCAAGGATGAAAAGTTGGAACATGGGCAATCATTTCGTGGTAATGGTAATTTTTCTGTTCGCAGGCAGAATTGGAACATGTAATTTAAGGATGCTACCTCTGCTGCTCAAGCAGTGGCTGAGTTTGCAGAACATGCAAGCCTAGCTGCCAGAGCTGTTGTAGAACTTTCAAGACAATATTGTGTTGATGATGGTGGTTCATGCCACTTAGGTTTCTAGGATGAAAGGTTGGAACATGGGCAATCATTTCCTGGAGATGGTAATGGTAATTTTTCTGTTTGCAAGCAGAATTGGAACATGAAATTTAAGGATGCTACCTCTGCTGCTCAAGCAGCGGCTAATTTTGCAGAACATGCAAGCCTAGCTGCTAGAGCTGTTGTAGAACTTTCAAGGCAATATTGTGTTGATGATGGTGGTTCATGCCACTTAGGTTTCAAGGATAAAAGGTTGGAACATGGGCAATCATTTCCTGGAGATGGTAATGGTAATTTTTCTGTTGACAGGCAGAATTGGAACATGAAATTTAAGGATGCTACCTCTGCTGCTCAAGCAGCGGCTGACTTTGCAGAACATGCAAGCCTAGCTGCCAGAGCTGTTGTAGAATTTTCAAGGCAATATTGTGTTGATGATGGTGGTTCATGCCACTTAGGTTTCAAGGATGAAAGGTTGGAACATAGGCAATCAATTGCTGGAGATGGTAATGGTAATATTTATGTTGGCAGGCAGAATTGGAACATGAAATATAAGGATGCTACCTCTGCTACTCAAGAAGCGGCTGAGTTTGCAGAACATGCAAGCCTAGCTGCCAAAGCTGTTGTAGAACTTTCAAGGCAATATTGTGTTGATGATGGTGGTTCATGCCACTTAGGTTTCAAGGATTAAAGGTTAGAACATGGGCAATCATTTCCTAGAGATAGTAATTTTTCTATTGGCAGGCAGAATTAGAACATGAAATTTAAGGATGCTACCTCTGCTGCTCAAGCAGCGGCTGAGTTTGCAGAACATGGAGGCCTAGATGCCACAGCTGTTGTAGAACTTTCAAGGCAATATTGTGTTGATGATGATGGTTCATACCACTTAGGTTTCAAGGATTAAAGGTTAGAATATGGGCAATCATTTCCTAGAGATAGTAATTTTTCTATTGGCAGGCAGAATTGGAACAAGAAATTTAAGGATGCTACCTCTACTGCTCAAGCAGCGGCTGAGTTTGCAGAACATGCAAGCCTAGCTGCCACAGCTGTTGTAGAACTTTCAAGGCAATATTGTGTTGATGATGGTGGTTCAAGCCTCTTAGGTTTCAAGGATGACAGGTTGGAACATGGGCAATCATTTCCTAGAGATGGTAATGGTAATTTTACTGTTGGCAGGCAGAATTGGAACATTAAATTTAAGGATGGTACCTATTTTGCTCAAGTAGCGGCGGACTTTGCAGAACATGCAACCCTAGCTGCCAGAGCTGTTGTAGAACTTTCAAGGCAATATTGTGTTAATGATGGTGGTTCGTGCCACTTAGGTTTCAAGGATGAAAGGTTGGAATATGTGCAATCATTTCGTGGTAATGGTAATTTTTCTGTTCGCAGGCAGAATTGGAACATGAAATTTAAGGATGCTACCTCTGTTGCTCAAGCAGTGGCTGAGTTTGCAGAACATTCAAGCCTAGCTGCCAGAGCTGTTGTAGAACTTTCAAGGCAATAATGTGTTGATGATGGTGGTTCATGCCACTTAGGTTTCTAGGATGAAAGGTTGGAACATGGGCAATCATTTCCTCGAGATGGTAATTGTAATTTTTCTGTTGGGCAGGCAGAATTGGAACATGAAATTTAAGGATGCTACCTCTGCTGCTCAAGCAACGTCTGAGTTTGTAGAATATGCAAGCCTAGCTGCCAGAGCTGTTGTAGAACTTTCAAGGCAATATTGTGTTGATGATGGTGGTTCATGCCACTTTGGTTTCTAGGATGAAAGGTTGGAACATGGGCAATCATTTCCTAGAGATTGGAAATGGTAATTTTTCTGTTGGCACGCAGAATTGGAACATAATATTTAAGGATGGTACCTATTTTGCTCAAGTAGCGGCAGACTTTGCAGAACATGCAACCCTAGCTGCCAGAGCTGTTGTAGAACTTTCAAGGCAATATTGAGTTGATGATGGTGGTTCGTGCCACTTAGGTTTCAAGGATGAAAGGTTGGAATATGGGCAATCATTTCGTGGTAATGGTAATTTTTCTGTTCGCAGGCAGAATTGGAACATGAAATTTAAGGATGCTACCTCTGCTGCTCAAGCAGTGGCTGAGTTTGCAGAACATGCAAGCCTAGCTGCCAGAGCTGTTGTAGAACTTTCAAGACAATATTGTGTTGATGATGGTGGTTCATGCCACTTAGGTTTCAAGGATGAAAGGTTGGAACATAGGCAATCAATTGCTGGAGATGGTAATGGTAATATTTATGTTGGCAGGCAGAATTGGAACATGAAATATAAGGATGCTACCTCTGCTACTCAAGAAGCAGCTGAGTTTGCAGAACATGCAAGCCTAGCTGCCAAAGCTGTTGTAGAACTTTCAAGGCAATATTGTGTTGATGATGGTGGTTCATGCCACATAGGTTTCAAGGATTAAAGGTTAGAATATGGGCAATCATTTCCTAGAGATAGTAATTTTTCTATTGGCAGGCAGAATTGGAACATGAAATTTAAGGATGCTACCTCTGCTGCTCAAGCAGCGGCTGAGTTTGCAGAACATGCAAGCCTAGCTGCCAGAGCTGTTGTAGAACTTTCAAGGCAATATTGTGTTGATGATGATGGTTCATGCCACTTAGGTTTCAAGGATGAAAGGTTGGAACATGGGCAATCATTTCCTGGAGATGGTAATTTTTCTGTTCGCAGGCAGAATTGGAACATGAAATTTAAGGATGCTACCTCTGTTGCTCAAACAGTGGCTGAGTTTGCAGAATATGCAAGCCTAGCTGCCAGAACTGTTGTAGAACTTTCAAGGCAATATTGTGTTGATGATGGTGGTTCAAGACTCTTAGGTTTCAAGGATGACAGGTTGGAACATGGGCAATCATTTCCTAGAAATGGTAATGGTAATTTTACTGTTGGCAGGCAGAATTGGAACATTAAATTTAAGGATGGTATCTATATTGCTCAAGTAGCGGCTGACTTTGCAGAACATGCAACCCTAGCTGCCAGAGCTGTTGTAGAACTTTCAAGGCAATATTGTGTTAATGATGGTGGTTCGTGCCACTTAGGTTTCAAGGATGAAAGGTTGGAATATGTGCAATCATTTCGTGGTAATGGTAATTTTTCTGTTCGCAGGCAGAATTGGAACATGAAATTTAAGGATGCTACCTCTGTTGCTCAAGCAGTGGCTGAGTTTGCAGAACATTCAAGCCTAGCTGCCAGAGCTGTTGTAGAACTTTCAAGGTAATAATGTGTTGATGATGGTGGTTCATGCCACTTAGGTTTCTAGGATGAAAGGTTGGAACATGGGCAATCATTTCCTCGAGATGGTAATTGTAATTTTTCTGTTGGGCAGGCAGAATTGGAACATGAAATTTAAGGATGCTACCTCTGCTGCTCAAGCAACGTCTGAGTTTGTAGAATATGCAAGCCTAGCTGCCAGAGCTGTTGTAGAACTTTCAAGGCAATATTGTGTTGATGATGGTGGTTCATGCCACTTTGGTTTCTAGGATGAAAGGTTGGAACATGGGCAATCATTTCCTGGAGATTGGAAATGGTAATTTTTCTGTTGGCACGCAGAATTGGAACATAATATTTAAGGATGGTACCTATTTTGCTCAAGTAGCGGCTGACTTTGCAGAACATGCAACCCTAGCTACCAGAGCTGTTGTAGAACTTTCAAGGCAATATTGTGTTGATGATGGTGGTTCGTGCCACTTAGGTTTCAAGGATGAAAGGTTGGAATATGGGCAATCATTTCGTGGTAATGGTAATTTTTCTGTTCGCAGGCAGAATTGGAACATGAAATTTAAGGATGCTACCTCTGTTGCTCAAGCAGTGGCTGAGTTTGCAGAACATGCAAGCCTAGCTGCCAGAGCTGTTGTAGAACTTTCAAGGCAATATTGTGTTGATGATGGTGGTTCATGCCACTTAGGTTTCTAGGATGAAAGGTTGGAACATGGGCAATCATTTCCTGGAGATGGTAATGGTAATTTTTCTGTTGGCAAGCAGAATTGGAACATGAAATTTAAGGATGCTACCTCTGCTGCTCAAGCAGCGGCTAATTTTGCAGAACATGCAAGCCTAGCTGCTAGAGCTGTTGTAGAACTTTCAAGGCAATATTGTGTTGATGATGGTGGTTCATGCCACTTAGGTTTCAAGGATGAAAGGTGGGAACATGGGCAATCATTTCCTGGAGATGGTAATGGTAATTTTTCTGTTGACAGGCAGAATTGGAACATGAAATTTAAGGATGCTACCTCTGCTGCTCAAGCAGCGGCTGACTTTGCAGAACATGCAAGCCTAGCTGCCAGAGCTGTTGTAGAATTTTCAAGGCAATATTGTGTTGATGAGGGTGGTTCATGCCACTTAGGTTTCAAGGATGAAAGGTTGGAACATAGGCAATCAATTGCTGGAGATGGTAATGGTAATATTTATGTTGGCAGGCAGAATTGGAACATGAAATATAAGGATGCTACCTCTGCTACTCAAGAAGCGGCTGAGTTTGCAGAACATGCAAGCCTAGCTGCCAAAGCTGTTGTAGAACTTTCAAGGCAATATTGTGTTGATGATGGTGGTTCATGCCACTTAGGTTTCAAGGATTAAAGGTTAGAATATGGGCAATCATTTCCTAGAGATAGTAATTTTTCTATTGGCAGGCAGAATTGGAACATGAAATTTAAGGATGCTACCTCTGCTGCTCAAGCAGCGGCTGAGTTTGCAGAACATGCAGGCCTAGATGCCACAGCTGTTGTAGAACTTTCAAGGCAATATTGTGTTGATGATGATGGTTCATACCACTTAGGTTTCAAGGATTAAAGGTTAGAATATGGGCAATCATTTCCTAGAGATAGTAATTTTTCTATTGGCAGGCAGAATTGGAACATGAAATTTAAGGATGCTACCTCTACTGCTCAAGCAGCGGCTGAGTTTGCAGAACATGCAAGCCTAGCTGCCACAGCTGTTGTAGAACTTTCAAGGCAATATTGTGTTGATGATGGTGGTTCAAGCCTCTTAGGTTTCAAGGATGACAGGTTGGAACATGGGCAATCATTTCCTAGAGATGGTAATGGTAATTTTACTGTTGGCAGGCAGAATTGGAACATTAAATTTAAGGATGGTACCTATTTTGCTCAAGTAGCGGCGGACTTTGCAGAACATGCAACCCTAGCTGCCAGAGCTGTTGTAGAACTTTCAAGGCAATATTGTGTTAATGATGGTGGTTCGTGCCACTTAGGTTTCAAGGATGAAAGGTTGGAATATGTGCAATCATTTCGTGGTAATGGTAATTTTTCTGTTCGCAGGCAGAATTGGAACATGAAATTTAAGGATGCTACCTCTGTTGCTCAAGCAGTGGCTGAGTTTGCAGAACATTCAAGCCTAGCTGCCAGAGCTGTTGTAGAACTTTCAAGGCAATAATGTGTTGATGATGGTGGTTCATGCCACTTAGGTTTCTAGGATGAAAGGTTGGAACATGGGCAATCATTTCCTCGAGATGGTAATTGTAATTTTTCTGTTGGGCAGGCAGAATTGGAACATGAAATTTAAGGATGCTACCTCTGCTGCTCAAGCAACGTCTGAGTTTGTAGAATATGCAAGCCTAGCTGCCAGAGCTGTTGTAGAACTTTCAAGGCAATATTGTGTTGATGATGGTGGTTCATGCCACTTTGGTTTCTAGGATGAAAGGTTGGAACATGGGCAATCATTTCCTGGAGATTGGAAATGGTAATTTTTCTGTTGGCACGCAGAATTGGAACATAATATTTAAGGATGGTACCTATTTTGCTCAAGTAGCGGCTGACTTTGCAGAACATGCAACCCTAGCTGCCAGAGCTGTTGTAGAACTTTCAAGGCAATATTGTGTTGATGATGGTGGTTCGTGCCACTTAGGTTTCAAGGATGAAAGGTTGGAATATGGGCAATCATTTCGTGGTAATGGTAATTTTTCTGTTCGCAGGCAGAATTGGAACATGAAATTTAAGGATGCTACCTCTGCTGCTCAAGCAGTGGCTGAGTTTGCAGAACATGCAAGCCTAGCTGCCAGAGCTGTTGTAGAACTTTCAAGGCAATATTGTGTTGATGATGGTGGTTCATGCCACTTAGGTTTCAAGGATGAAAGGTTGGAACATAGGCAATCAATTGCTGGAGATGGTAATGGTAATATTTATGTTGGCAGGCAGAATTGGAACATGAAATATAAGGATGCTACCTCTGCTACTCAAGAAGCGGCTGAGTTTGCAGAACATGCAAGCCTAGCTGCCAAAGCTGTTGTAGAACTTTCAAGGCAATATTGTGTTGATGATGGTGGTTCATGCCACTTAGGTTTCAAGGATTAAAGGTTAGAATATGGGCAATCATTTCCTAGAGATAGTAATTTTTCTATTGGCAGGCAGAATTGGAACATGAAATTTAAGGATGCTACCTCTGCTGCTCAAGCAGCGGCTGAGTTTGCAGAACATGCAGGCCTAGCTGCCACAGCTGTTGTAGAACTTTCAAGGCAATATTGTGTTGATGATGATGGTTCATACCACTTAGGTTTCAAGGATTAAAGGTTAGAATATGGGCAATCATTTCCTAGAGATAGTAATTTTTCTATTGGCAGGCAGAATTGGAACATGAAATTTAAGGATGCTACCTCTACTGCTCAAGCAGCGGCTGAGTTTGCAGAACATGCAAGCCTAGCTGCCACAGCTGTTGTAGAACTTTCAAGGCAATATTGTGTTGATGATGGTGGTTCAAGCCTCTTAGGTTTCAAGGATGACAGGTTGGAACATGGGCAATCATTTCCTAGAGATGGTAATGGTAATTTTACTGTTGGCAGGCAGAATTGGAACATTAAATTTAAGGATGGTACCTATTTTGCTCAAGTAGCGGCGGACTTTGCAGAACATGCAACCCTAGCTGCCAGAGCTGTTGTAGAACTTTCAAGGCAATATTGTGTTAATGATGGTGGTTCATGCCACTTAGGTTTCAAGGATGAAAGGTTGGAATATGTGCAATCATTTCGTGGTAATGGTAATTTTTCTGTTCGCAGGCAGAATTGGAACATGAAATTTAAGGATGCTACCTCTGCTGCTCAAGTAGTGGCTGAGTTTGCAGAACATGCAAGCCTAGCTGCCAGAGCTGTTGTAGAACTTTCAAGGCAATATTGTGTTGATGATGGTGGTTCATGCCACTTAGGTTTCTAGGATGAAAGGTTGGAACATGTGCAATCATTTACTTGAGAAGGTAATGGTAATTGTTCTGTTGGCAAAGCAGAATTGGAACATGAAATTTAAGGATGCTACCTCTACTGCTCAAGCAGCGGCTGAGTTTGCAGAACATGCAAGCCTAGCTGCCACAGCTGTTGTAGAACTTTCAAGGCAATATTGTGTTGATGATGGTGGTTCAAGCCTCTTAGGTTTCAAGGATGACAGGTTGGAACATGGGCAATCATTTCCTAGAGATGGTAATGGTAATTTTACTGTTGGCAGGCAGAATTGGAACATTAAATTTAAGGATGGTACCTATTTTGCTCAAGTAGCGGCGGACTTTGCAGAACATGCAACCCTAGCTGCCAGAGCTGTTGTAGAACTTTCAAGGCAATATTGTGTTAATGATGGTGGTTCGTGCCACTTAGGTTTCAAGGATGAAAGGTTGGAATATGTGCAATCATTTCGTGGTAATGGTAATTTTTCTGTTCGCAGGCAGAATTGGAACATGAAATTTAAGGATGCTACCTCTGTTGCTCAAGCAGTGGCTGAGTTTGCAGAACATTCAAGCCTAGCTGCCAGAGCTGTTGTAGAACTTTCAAGGCAATAATGTGTTGATGATGGTGGTTCATGCCACTTAGGTTTCTAGGATGAAAGGTTGGAACATGGGCAATCATTTCCTCGAGATGGTAATTGTAATTTTTCTGTTGGGCAGGCAGAATTGGAACATGAAATTTAAGGATGCTACCTCTGCTGCTCAAGCAACGTCTGAGTTTGTAGAATATGCAAGCCTAGCTGCCAGAGCTGTTGTAGAACTTTCAAGGCAATATTGTGTTGATGATGGTGGTTCATGCCACTTTGGTTTCTAGGATGAAAGGTTGGAACATGGGCAATCATTTCCTGGAGATTGGAAATGGTAATTTTTCTGTTGGCACGCAGAATTGGAACATAATATTTAAGGATGGTACCTATTTTGCTCAAGTAGCGGCTGACTTTGCAGAACATGCAACCCTAGCTGCCAGAGCTGTTGTAGAACTTTCAAGGCAATATTGTGTTGATGATGGTGGTTCGTGCCACTTAGGTTTCAAGGATGAAAGGTTGGAATATGGGCAATCATTTCGTGGTAATGGTAATTTTTCTGTTCGCAGGCAGAATTGGAACATGAAATTTAAGGATGCTACCTCTGCTGCTCAAGCAGTGGCTGAGTTTGCAGAACATGCAAGCCTAGCTGCCAGAGCTGTTGTAGAACTTTCAAGGCAATATTGTGTTGATGATGGTGGTTCATGCCACTTAGGTTTCTAGGATGAAAGGTTGGAACATGGGCAATCATTTCCTGGAGATGGTAATGGTAATTGTTCTGTTGGCAGGTAGAATTGGAACATGAAATTTAAGGATGCTACCTCTGCTACTCAAGCAGCAGCTGAGTTTGCAGAACATGCAAGCCTAGCTGCCAGAGCTGTTGTAGAACTTTCAAGGCAATATTGTGTTGATGATGGTGGTTCATGCCACTTAGGTTTCAAGGATGAAAGGTTGGAATATGGGCAATCATTTCCTAGAGATGGTAATGGTAATTTTTCTGTTGGCAGGCAGAATTGGAACATGAAATTTAAGGATGCTACCTCTGCTGCTCAAGCAGCGGCTGAGTTTGCAGAACATGCAAGCCTAGCTGCCACAGCTGTTGTAGAACTTTCAAGGCAATATTGTGTTGATGATGGTGGTTCATGCCACTTAGGTTTCAAGGATTAAAGGTTAGAATATGGGCAATCATTTCCTAGAGATAGTAATTTTTCTATTGGCAGGCAGAATTGGAACATGAAATTTAAGGATGCTACCTCTACTGCTCAAGCAGCGGCTGAGTTTGCAGAACATGCAAGCCTAGCTGCCACAGCTGTTGTAGAACTTTCAAGGCAATATTGTGTTGATGATGGTGGTTCAAGCCTCTTAGGTTTCAAGGATGACAGGTTGGAACATGGGCAATCATTTCCTAGAGATGGTAATGGTAATTTTACTGTTGGCAGGCAGAATTGGAACATTAAATTTAAGGATGGTACCTATTTTGCTCAAGTAGCGGCGGACTTTGCAGAACATGCAACCCTAGCTGCCAGAGCTGTTGTAGAACTTTCAAGGCAATATTGTGTTAATGATGGTGGTTCGTGCCACTTAGGTTTCAAGGATGAAAGGTTGGAATATGTGCAATCATTTCGTGGTAATGGTAATTTTTCTGTTCGCAGGCAGAATTGGAACATGAAATTTAAGGATGCTACCTCTGTTGCTCAAGCAGTGGCTGAGTTTGCAGAACATTCAAGCCTAGCTGCCAGAGCTGTTGTAGAACTTTCAAGGCAATAATGTGTTGATGATGGTGGTTCATGCCACTTAGGTTTCTAGGATGAAAGGTTGGAACATGGGCAATCATTTCCTCGAGATGGTAATTGTAATTTTTCTGTTGGGCAGGCAGAATTGGAACATGAAATTTAAGGATGCTACCTCTGCTGCTCAAGCAACGTCTGAGTTTGTAGAATATGCAAGCCTAGCTGCCAGAGCTGTTGTAGAACTTTCAAGGCAATATTGTGTTGATGATGGTGGTTCATGCCACTTTGGTTTCTAGGATGAAAGGTTGGAACATGGGCAATCATTTCCTGGAGATTGGAAATGGTAATTTTTCTGTTGGCACGCAGAATTGGAACATGAAATTTAAGGATGGTACCTATTTTGCTCAAGTAGCGGCTGACTTTGCAGAACATGCAACCCTAGTTGCCAGAGCTGTTGTAGAACTTTCAAGGCAATATTGTGTTGATGATGGTGGTTCGTGCCACTTAGGTTTCAAGGATGAAAGGTTGGAATATGGGCAATCATTTCGTGGTAATGGTAATTTTTCTGTTCGCAGGCAGAATTGGAACATGAAATTTAAGGATGCTACCTCTGCTGCTCAAGCAGCGGCTGAGTTTGCAGAACATGCAAGCCTAGCTGCCAGAGCTGTTGTAGAACTTTCAAGGCAATATTGTGTTGATGATGGTGGTTCATGCCACTTAGGTTTCTAGGATGAAAGGTTGGAACATGGGCAATCATTTCCTGGAGATGGTAATGGTAATGTTTCTGTTGGCAGGCAGAATTGGAACATGAAATTTAAGGATGCTACCTCTGCTGCTCAAGCAGCGGCTGAGTTTGCAGAACATGCAAGCCTAGCTGCCAGAGCTGTTGTAGAACTTTCAAGGTAATATTGTGTTGATGATGGTGGTTCATGCCACTTAGGTTTCAAGGATGAAAGGTTGGAACATGGGCAATCATTTCCCTGGAGATGGTAATGGTAATTTTTCAGTTAGCAGGCAGAATTGGAACATGAAATTTAAGGATGCTACCTCTGCTGCTCAAGCAGCGGCTGAGTTTGCAGAACATGCAAGCCTAGCTGCCAGAGCTGTTGTAGAACTTTCAAGGCAATATTGTGTTGATGATGGTGGTTCATGCCACTTAGGTTTCTAGGATGAAAGGTTGGAACATGGGCAATCATTTCCTGGAGATGGTAATGGTAATTTTTCTGTTGGCAGGCAGAATTGGAACATGAAATTTAAAGATGCTACCTCTGCTGCTCAAGCAGCGGCTGAGTTTGCAGAACATGCAAGCCTAGCTGCCAGAGCTGTTGTAGAACTTTCAAGGCAATATTGTGTTGATGATGGTGGTTCGTGCCACTTAGGTTTCAAGGATGAAAGGTTGGAATATGGGCAATCATTTCCTGGAGATGGTAATTTTTCTATTGGCAGGCAGAATTGGAACATGAAATTTAAGGATGCTACCTCTGCTGCTCAAGCAGCGGCTGAGTTTGCAGAACATGCAAGCCTAGCTGCCACAGCTGTTGTAGAACTTTCAAGGCAATATTGTGTTGATGATGGTGGTTCATACCACTTAGGTTTCTTGGATGAAAGGTTGGAACATGGGCAATCATTTCCTTGAGATGGTAATGGTAATTTTTCTATTGGCAGGCAGAATTGGAACATGAAATTTAAGGATGCTACCTCTGCTGCTCAAGCAGCGGCTGAGTTTGCAGAACATGCAAGCCTAGCTGCCAGAGCTGTTGTAGAACTTTCAAGGCAATATTGTGTTGATGATGGTGGTTCATGCCACTTAGGTTTCAAGGATGAAAGGTTGGAACATGGGCAATCATTTCCTGGAGATGGTAATGGTAATTTTTCTGTTGGCAGGCAGAATTGGAACATGAAATTTAAGGATGCTACCTCTGCTGCTCAAGCAACGGCTGAGTTTGCAGAACATGCAAGCCTAGCTGCCAGAGCTGTTGTAGAACTTTCAAGGCAATATTGTGTTGATGATGGTGGTTCATGCCACTTTGGTTTCTAGGATGAAAGGTTGGAACATGGGCAATCATTTCCTGGAGACTGGAAATGGTAATTTTTCTGTTGGCACGCAGAATTGGAACATGAAATTTAAGGATGGTACCTATTTTGCTCAAGTAGCGGCTGACTTTGCAGAACATGCAACCCTAGTTGCCAGAGCTGTTGTAGAACTTTCAAGGCAATATTGTGTTGATGATGGTGGTTCGTGCCACTTAGGTTTCAAGGATGAAAGGTTGGAATATGGGCAATCATTTCATGGTAATGGTAATTTTTCTGTTCGCAGGCAGAATTGGAACATGAAATTTAAGGATGCTACCTCTGCTGCTCAAGCAGCGGCTGAGTTTGCAGAACATGCAAGCCTAGCTGCCAGAGCTGTTGTAGAACTTTCAAGGCAATATTGTGTTGATGATGGTGGTTCATACCACTTAGGTTTCTTGGATGAAAGGTTGGAACATGGACAATCATTTCCTGGAGATGGTAATGGTAATTTTTCTGTTGGCAGGCAGAATTGGAACATGAAATTTAAGGATGCTACCTCTGCTGCTCAAGCATCGGCTGAGTTTGCAGAACATGCAAGTCTAGCTGCCAAAGCTATTGTAGAACTTTCAAGGCAATATTGTGTTGATGATGGTGGTTCATGCCACTTTGGTTTCTAGGATGAAAGGTTGGAACATGGGCAATCATTTCCTGGAGACTGGAAATGGTAATTTTTCTGTTGGCACGCAGAATTGGAACATGAAATTTAAGGATGGTACCTATTTTTGTCAAGTAGCGGCTGACTTTGCAGAACATGCAACCCTAGCTACCGGAGCTGTTGTAGAACTTTCAAGGCAATATTGTGTTGATGATGGTGGTTCGTGCCACTTAGGTTTCAAGGATGAAAGGTTGGAATATGTGCAATCATTTCGTGGTAATGGTAATTTTTCTGTTCGCAGGCAGAATTGGAACATGAAATTTAAGGATGCTACCTCTGCTGCTCAAGCAGCGGCTGAGTTTGCAGAACATGCAAGCCTAGCTGCCAGAGCTGTTGTAGAACTTTCAAGGCAATATTGTGTTGATGATGGTGGTTCAAGCCTCATAGGTTTCAAGGATGAAAGGCTTGGAACATGAGTAATCATTTCCTAGAGATGGTAATGGTAATTTATTTGTTGGCAGGCAGAATTGGAACATGAAATTTAAGGATGCTATCTCTGCTGCTCAAGCAGCGGCTGACTTTGTAGAACATGCAAGCCTAGCTGCCAGAACTGTTGTAGAACTTTCAAGGCAATATTGTGTTGATGATGGTGGTTCAAGCCTCTTAGGTTTCAAGGATGACAGGTTGGAACATGGGCAATCATTTCCTAGAGATGGTAATGGTAATTTTACTGTTGGCAAGGCAGAATTGGAACATTAAATTTAAGGATGGTACCTATTTTGCTCAAGTAGCGGCTGACTTTGCAGAATATGCAACCCTAGCTGCCAGAGCTGTTGTAGAACTTTCAAGGCAATATTGTGTTAATGATGGTGGTTCGTGCCACTTAGGTTTCAAGGATGAAAGGTTGGAATATGTGCATTCATTTCGTGGTAATGGTAATTTTTTTGTTCGCAGGCAGAATTGGAACATGAAATTTAAGGATGCTACCTCTGCTGCTCAAGCAGCGGCTGAGTTTGCAGAACATGCAAGCCTAGCTGCCAGAGCTGTTGTAGAACTTTCAAGGCAATATTGTGTTGATGATGGTGGTTCAAGCCTCATAGGTTTCAAGGATGAAAGGCTTGGAACATGGGCAATCATTTCCTAGAGATGGTAATGGTAATTTATTTGTTGGCAGGCAGAATTGGAACATGAAATTTAAGGATGCTATCTCTGCTGCTCAAGCAGCGGCTGACTTTGCAGAACATGCAAGCCTAGCTGCCAGAACTGTTGTAGAACTTTCAAGGCAATATTGTGTTGATGATGGTGGTTCAAGCCTCTTAGGTTTCAAGGATGACAGGTTGGAACATGGGCAATCATTTCCTAGAGATGGTAATGGTAATTTTACTGTTGGCAGGCAGAATTGGAACCTTAAATTTAAGGATGGTACCTATTTTGCTCAAGTAGCGGCTGACTTTGCAGAACATGCAACCCTAGCTGCCAGAGCTGTTGTAGAACTTTCAAGGCAATATTGTGTTAATGATGGTGGTTCGTGCCACTTAGGTTTCAAGGATGAAAAGTTGGAATATGTGCAATCATTTCGTGGTAATGGTAATTTTTCTGTTCGCAGGCAGAATTGGAACATAAAATTTAAGGATGTTACCTCTGTTGCTCAAGCAGTGGCTGAGTTTGCAGAACATGCAAGCCTAGCTGCCAGAACTGTTGTAGAACTTTCAAGGCAATATTGTGTTGATGATGGTGGTTCAAGCCTCTTAGGTTTCAAGGATGATAGGTTGGAACATGGGCAATCATTTCCTAGAGATGGTAATGGTAATTTTACTGTTGGCATGCAGAATTGGAATATTAAATTTAAGGATGGTACCTATTTTGCTCAAGTAGCGGCTGACTATGCAGAACATGCAACCCTAGCTGCCAGAGCTGTTGTAGAACTTTCAAGGCAATATTGTGTTAATGATGGTGGTTCGTGCCACTTAGGTTTCAAGGATGAAAGGTTGGAATATGTGCAATCATTTCGTGGTAATGGTAATTTTTCTGTTCGCAGGCAGAATTGGAACATGAAATTTAAGGATGCTACCTCTGTTGCTCAAGCAGTGGCTGAGTTTGCAGAACATTCAAGCCTAGCTGCCAGAGCTGTTGTAGAACTTTCAAGGCAATAATGTGTTGATGATGGTGGTTCATGCCACTTAGGTTTCTAGGATGAAAGGTTGGAACATGGGCAATCATTTCCTCGAGATGGTAATTGTAATTTTTCTGTTGGGCAGGCAGAATTAGAACATGAAATTTAAGGATGCTACCTCTGCTGCTCAAGCAACGTCTGAGTTTGTAGAATATGCAAGCCTTGCTGCCAGAGCTGTTGTAGAACTTTCAAGGCAATATTGTGTTGATGATGGTGGTTCATGCCACTTTGGTTTCTTGGATGAAAGGTTGGAACATGGGCAATCATTTCCTGGAGATAGGAAATGGTAATTTTTCTGTTGGCACGAAGAATTGGAACATGAAATTTAAGGATGGTACCTATTTTGCTCAAGTAGCGGCTGACTTTGCAGAACATGCAACCCTAGCTGCCAGAGCTGTTGTAGAACTTTCAAGGCAATATTGTGTTGATGATGGTGGTTCGTGCCACTTAGGTTTCAAGGATGAAAGGTTGGAATATGGGCAATCATTTCGTGGTAATGGTAATTTTTCTGTTCGCAGGCAGAATTGGAACATGAAATTTAAGGATGCTACCTCTGCTACTCAAGCAGTGGCTGAGTTTGCAGAACATGCAAGCCTAGCTGCCAGAGCTGTTGTAGAACTTTCAAGGCAATATTGTGTTGATGATGGTGGTTCATGCCACTTAGGTTTCTAGGATGAAAGGTTGGAACATGGGCAATCATTTCCTGGAGATGGTAATGGTAATTTTTCTGTTGGCAGCAGAATTGGAACATGAAATTTAAGGATGCTACCTCTGCAGCTCAAGCAGCAGCTAATTTTGCAGAACATGCAAGCCTAGCTGCCAGAGCTGTTGTAGAATTTTCAAGGCAATATTGTGTTGATGATGGTGGTTCATGCCACTTAGGTTTCAAGGATTAAAGGTTAGAATATGGGCAATCATTTCCTAGAGATAGTAATTTTTCTATTGGCAGGCAGAATTGGAACATGAAATTTAAGGATGCTACCTCTGCTGCTCAAGCAGCGGCTGAGTTTGCAGAACATGCAGGCCTAGCTGCCACAGCTGTTGTAGAACTTTCAAGGCAATATTGTGTTGATGATGGTGGTTCATGCCACTTAGGTTTCAAGGATTAAAGGTTAGAATATGGGCAATCATTTCCTAGAGATAGTAATTTTTCTATTGGCAGGCAGAATTGGAACATGAAATTTAAGGATGCTACCTCTGCTGCTCAAGCAGCGGCTGAGTTTGCAGAACATGCAAGCCTAGCTGCCACAGCTGTTGTAGAACTTTCAAGGCAATATTGTGTTGATGATGGTGGTTCATACCACTTAGGTTTCTTGGATGAAAGGTTGGAAAATGGGCAATCATTTCCTGGAGATGGTAATGGCAATTTTTCTGTTGGCAGGCAGAATTGGAACTTGAAATTTAAGGATGCTACCTCTGCTGCTCAAGCATCGGCTGAGTTTGCAGAACATGCAAGCCTAGCTGCCAAAACTGTTGTAGAACTTTCAAGGCAATATTGTGTTGATGATGGTGGTTCATGCCACTTAGGTTTCTAGGATGAAAGGTTGGAACATGGGCAATCATTTCCTCGAGATGGTAATTGTAATTTTTCTGTTGGGCAGGCAGAATTGGAACATGAAATTTAAGGATGCTACCTCTGCTGCTCAAGCAACGTCTGAGTTTGTAGAATATGCAAGCCTAGCTGCCAGAGCTGTTGTAGAACTTTCAAGGCAATATTGTGTTGATGATGGTGGTTCATGCCACTTTGGTTTCTAGGATGAAAGGTTGGAACATGGGCAATCATTTCCTGGAGATAGGAAATGGTAATTTTTCTGTTGGCACGCAGAATTGGAACATGAAATTTAAGGATGGTACCTATTTTGCTCAAGTAGCGGCTGACTTTGCAGAACATGCAACCCTAGCTGCCAGAGCTGTTGTAGAACTTTCAAGGCAATATTGTGTTGATGATGGTGGTTCGTGCCACTTAGGTTTCAAGGATGAAAGGTTGGAATATGGGCAATCATTTCATGGTAATGGTAATTTTTCTGTTCGCAGGCAGAATTGGAACATGAAATTTAAGGATGCTACCTCTGCTGCTCAAGCAGTGGCTGAGTTTGCAGAACATGCAAGCCTAGCTGCCAGAGCTGTTGTAGAACTTTCAAGGCAATATTGTGTTGATGATGGTAGTTCATGCCACTTAGGTTTCAAGGATGAAAGGTTGGAACATGGGCAATCATTTCCTGGAGATGGTAATGGTAATTTTTCTGTTGGCAAGCAGAATTGGAACATGAAATTTAAGGATGCTACCTCTGCTGCTCAAGCAGCGGCTAATTTTGCAGAACATGCAAGCCTAGCTGCTAGAGCTGTTGTAGAACTTTCAAGGCAATATTGTGTTGATAATGGTGGTTCATGCCACTTAGGTTTCAAGGATGAAAGGTTGGAACATGGGCAATCATTTCCTGGAGATGGTAATGGTAATTTTTCTGTTGGCAAGCAGAATTGGAACATGAAATTTAAGGATGCTACCTCTGCTGCTCAAGCAGCGGCTGACTTTGCAGAACATGCAAGCCTAGCTGCCAGAGCTGTTGTAGAATTTTCAAGGCAATATTGTGTTGATGATGGTGGTTCATTCCACTTAGGTTTCAAGGATGAAAGGTTGGAACATAGGCAATCAATTGCTGGAGATGGTAATGGTAATTTTTATGTTGGCAAGCAGAATTGGAACATGAAATTTAAGGATGCTACCTCTGCTACTTAAAAAGCGGCTGAGTTTGCAGAACATGCAAGCCTAGCTGCCAAAGCTGTTGTAGAACTTTCAAGGCAATATTGTGTTGATGATGGTGGTTCGTGCCACTTAGGTTTCAAGGATTAAAGGTTAGAATATGGGCAATCATTTCCTAGAGATAGTAATTTTTCTATTGGCAGGCAGAATTGGAACATGAAATTTAAGGATGCTACCTCTGCTGCTCAAGCAGCGGCTGAGTTTGCAGAACATGCAGGCCTAGCTGCCACAGCTGTTGTAGAACTTTCAAGGCAATATTGTGTTGATGATGATGGTTCATGCCACTTAGGTTTCAAGGATTAAAGGTTAGAATAAGGGCAATCATTTCCTAGAGATAGTAATTTTTCTATAGGCAGGCAGAATTGGAACATGAAATTTAAGGATGCTACCTCTACTGCTCAAGCAGCGGTTAAGTTTGCATAACATGCAAGCCTAGCTGCCACAGTTGTTGTAGAACTTTCAAGGCAATATTGTGTTGATGATGGTGGTTCATACCACTTAGGTTTCTTGGATGAAAGGTTGGAAAATGGGCAATCATTTCCTGGAGATGGTAATGGTAATTTTTCTGTTGGCAGGCAGAATTGGAACATGAAATTTAAGGATGCTACCTCTGCTGCTCAAGCATCGGCTGAGTTTGCAGAACATGCAAGCCTAGCTGCCAAAACTGTTGTAGAACTTTCAAGGCAATATTGTGTTGATGATGGTGGTTCATGCCACTTTGGTTTCTAGGATGAAAGGTTGGAACATGGGCAATCATTTCCTGGAGATTGGAAATGGTAATTTTTCTGTTGGCACGCAAAATTGGAATATGAAATTTAAGGATGGTACCTATTTATCTCAAGTAGCGGCTGACTTTGCAGAACATGCAACCCTATCTGCCAGAGCTGTTGTAGAACTTTCAAGGCAATATTGTGTTGATGATGGTGGTTCATTCCACTTAGCTTTCAAGTATAAAAGGTTTGAACATGGCTAATCATTTCCTGGAGATGGTAAATTTCCTATTGGTTGGTAGAATTGAACATGAAATTTAAAGATGCTACCTATGCTTATCAGGCAGCGGCTGACTTTGTAGAACATGCAAGCCTAGCTGCCAGAGCTGTTGTAGAATTTTCAACGCAATATTGTGTTGATGATGGTGGTTCATGCCACTTAGGTTTCAAGGATGAAAGGTTGGAACATGGGCAATCATTTCCTAGAGATGGTAATGGTAATTTTTCTGTTGGCAGGCAGAATAGGAACATGAAATTTAAGGATACTACCTTTGCTACTCAAGAAGCGGCTGAGTTTACAGAACATGCAAGCCTAGGTGCCAGAGCTTTTGTAGAACTTTCAAGGCAATATTGTGTTGATGATGGTGGTTCATGCCACTTAGGTTTCAAGGATGAAAGGTTGGAACATGGGCAATCATTTCCTGGAGATATTAATGGTAATTTTTCTGTTGGCAGGTAGAATTGGAACATGAAATTTAAGGATGCTACCTCTGCTGCTCAAGCAGCGGCTGACTTTGCAGAACATGCAAGTCTAGCTGCCAGAGGTGTTGTAGAACTTTCAAGGCAATATTGTGTTGATGATGGTTGTTCAAGCCTCTTAGGTTTCAAGGATGAAAGGTTGGAACATGGGCAATCATTTCCTAGAGATGGTTATGGTAATTTTTTTGTTGGCAGGCAGAATTGGAACATGAAATTTATGGATGCTACCTCTGCTGCTCAAGCAGCGGCTGACTTTGCAGAACATGCAAGCCTAGCTGCCAGAACTGTTGTAGAACTTTCAAGGCAATATTGTGTTGATGATGGTGGTTCAAGCCTCTTAGGTTTCAAGGATGACAGGTTGGAACATGGGCAATCATTTCCTAGAGATGGTAATGGTAATTTTACTGTTGGCAGGCAGAATTGGAACATTAAGGATGGTACCTAGTTTGCTCAAGTAGCGGCTGACTTTGCAGAACATGCAACCCAAGCTGCAAGAGCTGTTGTAGAACTTTCAAGGCAATATTGTGTTAATGATGGTGGTTCGTGCCACTTAGGTTTCAAGGATGAAAGGTTGGAATATGTTCAATCATTTCGTGGTAATGGTAATTTTTATGTTCGCAGGTAGAATTGGAACATGAAATTTAAGGATGCTACCTCTGTTGCTCAAGCAGTGGTTGAGTTTGCAGAACATTCAAGCCTAGCTGCCAGAGCTGTTGTAGAACTTTCAAGGTAATAATGTGTTGATGATGGTAGTTCATGCCACTTAGGTTTCTAGGATGAAAGGTTGGAACATGGGCAATCATTTCCTCGAGATGGTAATTGTAATTTTTCTATTGGGCAGGCAGAATTGGAACATGAAATTTAAGGATGCTACCTCTGCTGCTCAAGCAACGTCTGAGTTTGTAGAATATGCAAGCCTAGCTGCCAGAGTTGTTGTAGAACTTTCAAGGCAATATTGTGTTGATGATTGTGGTTCATGCCACTTTGGTTTCTAAGATGAAAGGTTGGAACATGGGCAATCATTTCCTGGAAATTGGAAATGGTAATTTTTCTGTTGGCACGCAGAATTGGAACATAATATTTAAGGATGGTACCTATTTTGCTCAAGTAGCGGCTGACTTTGCAGAACATGCAACCCTAGCTACCAGAGCTATTGTAGAACTTTCAAGGCAATATTGTGTTGATGATGGTGGTTCGTGCCACTTAGGTTTCAAGGATGAAAAGTTGGAACATGGGCAATCATTTCGTGGTAATGGTAATTTTTCTGTTCGCAGGCAGGATTGGAACATGTAATTTAAGGATGCTACCTCTGCTGCTCAAGCAGTGGCTGACTTTGCAGAACATGCAAGCCTAGCTGCCAGAGCTGTTGTAGAACTTTCAAGACAATATTGTGTTGATGATAGTGGTTCATGCCACTTAGGTTTCTAGGATGAAAGGTTGGAACATGGGCAATCATTTCCTGGAGATGGTAATGGTAATTTTTCTGTTGGCAAGCAGAATTGGAACATGAAATTTAAGGATGCTACCTCTGCTGCTCAAGCAGCGGCTAATTTTGCAAAACATGCAAGCCTAGCCTGCTAGAGCTGTTGTAGAACTTTCAAGGCAATATTGTGTTGATGATGGTGGTTCATGCCACTTAGGTTTCAAGGATGAAAGGTGGGAACATGGGCAATCATTTCCTGGAGATGGTAATGGTAATTTTTCTTGTTGACAGGCAGAATTGGAACATGAAATTTAAGGATGCTACCTCTGCTGCTCAAGCAGCGGCTGACTTTGTAGAACATGCAAGCCTAGCTGCCAGAGCTATTGTAGAATTTTCAAGGCAATATTGTGTTGATGAGGGTGGTTCATGCCACTTAGGTTTCAAGGATGAAAGGTTGGAACATAGGCAATCAATTGCTGGAGATGGTAATGGTAATATTTATGTTGGCAGGCAGAATTGGAACATGAAATATAAGGATGCTACCTCTGCTACTCAAGAAGCGGCTGAGTTTGCAGAACATGCAAGCCTAGCTGCCAAAGCTGTTGTAGAACTTTCAAGGCAATATTGTGTTGATGATGGTGGTTCATGCCACTTAGGTTTCAAGGATTAAAGGTTAGAACATGGGCAATCATTTCCTAGAGATAGTAATTTTTCTATTGGCAGGCAAAATTGGAACATGAAATTTAAGGATGCTACCTCTGCTGCTCAAGCAGCGGCTGAGTTTGCAGAACATGCAGGCCTAGAAGCCACAGCTGTTGTAGAACTTTCAAGGCAATATTGTGTTGATGATGATGGTTCATACCACTTAGGTTTCAAGGATTAAAGGTTAGAATATGGGCAATCATTTCCTAGAGATAGTAATTTTTCTATTGGCAGGCAGAATTGGAACAAAGAAATTTAAGGATGCTACCTCTACTGCTCAAGCAGCGGCTGAGTTTGCAGAACATGCAAGCCTAGCTGCCACAGCTGTTGTAGAACTTTCAAGGCAATATTGTGTTGATGATGGTGGTTCAAGCCTCTTAGGTTTCAAGGATGACAGGTTGGAACATGGGCAATCATTTCCTAGAGATGGTAATGGTAATTTTACTGTTGGCAGGCAGAATTGGAACATTAAATTTAAGGATGGTACCTATTTTGCTCAAGTAGCGGCGGACTTTGCAGAACATGCAACCCTAGCTGCCAGAGCTGTTGTAGAACTTTCAAGGCAATATTGTGTTAATGATGGTGGTTCGTGCCACTTAGGTTTCAAGGATGAAAGGTTGGAATATGTGCAATCATTTCGTGGTAATGGTAATTTTTCTGTTCGCAGGCAGAATTGGAACGTGAAATTTAACGATGCTACCTCTGTTGCTCAAGCAGTGGCTGAGTTTGCAGAACATTCAAGCCTAGCTGCCAGAGCTGTTGTAGAACTTTCAAGGCAATAATGTGTTGATGATGGTGGTTCATGCCACTTAGGTTTCTAGGATGAAAGGTTGGAACATGGGCAATCATTTCCTCGAGATGGTAATTGTAATTTTTCTGTTGGGCAGGCAGAATTGGAACATGAAATTTAAGGATGCTACCTCTGCTGCTCAAGCAACGTCTGAGTTTGTAGAATATGCAAGCCTAGCTGCCAGAGCTGTTGTAGAACTTTCAAGGCAATATTGTGTTGATGATGGTGGTTCATGCCACTTTGGTTTCTAGGATGAAAGGTTGGAACATGGGCAATCATTTCCTGGAGATTGGAAATGGTAATTTTTCTGTTGGCACGCAGAATTGGAACATAATATTTAAGGATGGTACCTATTTTGCTCAAGTAGCGGCTGACTTTGCAGAACATGCAACCCTAGCTGCCAGAGCTGTTGTAGAACTTTCAAGGCAATATTGTGTTGATGATGGTGGTTCGTGCCACTTAGATTTCAAGGATGAAAGGTTGGAATATGGGCAACCATTTCGTGGTAATGGTAATTTTTCTGTTCGCAGGCAGAATTGGAACATGAAATTTAAGGATGCTACCTCTGCTGCTCAAGCAGTGGCTGAGTTTGCAGAACATGCAATCCTAGCTGCCAAAGCTGTTGTAGAACTTTCAAGGCAATATTGTGTTGATGATGGTGGTTCGTGCCACTTAGGTTTCAAGGATTAAAGGTTAGAATATGGGCAATCATTTCCTAGAGATAGTAATTTTTCTATTGGCAGGCAGAATTGGAACATGAAATTTAAGGATGCTACCTCTGCTGCTCAAGCAGCGGCTGAGTTTGCAGAACATGCAGGCCTAGCTGCCACAGCTGTTGTAGAACTTTCAAGGCAATATTGTGTTGATGATGATGGTTCATGCCACTTAGGTTTCAAGGATTAAAGGTTAGAATAAGGGCAATCATTTCCTAGAGATAGTAATTTTTTTATTGCCAGGCAGAATTGGAACATGAAATTTAAGGATGCTACCTCTACTGCTCAAGCGGCGGTTAAGTTTGCATAACATGCAAGCCTAGCTGCCACAGCTGTTGTAGAACTTTCAAGGCAATATTGTGTTGATGATGGTGGTTCATACCACTTAGGTTTCTTGGATGAAAGGTTGGAAAATGGGCAATCATTTCCTGGAGATGGTAATGGTAATTTTTCTGTTGGCAGGCAGAATTGGAACATGAAATTTAAGGATGCTACCTCTGCTGCTCAAGCATCGGCTGAGTTTGCAGAACATGCAAGCCTAGCTGCCAAAACTGTTGTAGAACTTTCAAGGCAATATTGTGTTGATGATGGTGGTTCATGCCACTTTGGTTTCTAGGATGAAAGGTTGGAACATGGGCAATCATTTCCTGGAGATTGGAAATGGTAATTTTTCTGTTGGCACGCAAAATTGGAACATGAAATTTAAGGATGGTACCTATTTATCTCAAGTAGCGGCTGACTTTGCAGAACATGCAACCCTAGCTGCCAGAGCTGTTGTAGAACTTTCAAGGCAATATTGTGTTGATGATGGTGGTTCATTCCACTTAGGTTTCAAGGATGAAAGATTGGAATATGGGCAATCATTTCGTGGTAATGGTAATTTTTCTGTTCGCAGGCAGAATTGGAACATGAAATTTAAGGATGCTACCTCTGCTGCTCAAGCAGTGGCTGAGTTTGCAGAACATGCAAGCCTAGCTGCCAGAGCTGTTGTAGAACTTTCAAGGCAATATTGTATTGATGATGGTGGTTCATGCCACTTAGGTTTCTAGGATGAAAGGTTGGAACATGGGCAATCATTTCCTGGAGATGGTAATGGTAATTTTTCTGTTGGCTAGCAGAATTGGAACATGAAATTTAAGGATGCTACCTCTGCTGCTCAAGCAGCGGCTAATTTTGCAGAACATGCAAGCCTAGCTGCTAGAGCTGTTGTAGAACTTTCAAGGCAATATTGTGTTGATGATGGTGGTTCATGCCACTTAGGTTTCAAGGATAAAAGGTTGGAACATGGGCAATCATTTCCTGGAGATGGTAATGGTAATTTTTCTGTTGGCAAGCAAAATTGGAACATGAAATTTAAGGATGCTACCTCTGCTGCTCAAGCAGCGGCTGACTTTGCAGAACTTGCAAGCCTAGCTGCCAGAGCTGTTGTAGAATTTTCAAGGCAATATTGTATTGATGAGGGTGGTTCATGCCACTTAGGTTTCAAGGATGAAAGGTTGGAACATAGGCAATCAATTTCTGGAGATGGTAATGGTAATTTTTATGTTGGCAGGCAGAATTGGAACATGAAATTTAAGGATGCTACCTCTGCTACTCAAGAAGCGGCTGAGTTTGCAGAACATGCAAGCCTAGCTACCAAAGCTGTTGTAGAACTTTCAAGGCAATATTGTGTTGATGATGGTGGTTCATGCCACTTAGGTTTCAAGGATTAAAGGTTAGAATATGGGCAATCATTTCCTAGAGATAGTAATCTTTCTATTGGCAGGCAGAATTGGAACATGAAATTTAAGGATGCTACCTCTGCTGCTCAAGCAGCGGCTGAGTTTGCAGAACATGTAGGCCTAGCTGCCACAGCTGTTGTAGAACTTTCAAGGCAATATTGTGTTGATGATGATGGTTCATGCCACTTAGGTTTCTAGGATGAAAGGTTGGAACATGGGCAATCATTTCCTGGAGATGGTAATGGTAATTTTTCTGTTGGCTAGCAGAATTGGAACATGAAATTTAAGGATGCTACCTCTGCTGCTCAAGCAGCGGCTAATTTTGCAGAACATGCAAGCCTAGCTGCTAGAGCTGTTGTAGAACTTTCAAGGCAATATTGTGTTGATGATGGTGGTTCATGCCACTTAGGTTTCAAGGATAAAAGGTTGGAACATGGGCAATCATTTCCTGGAGATGGTAATGGTAATTTTTCTGTTGGCAAGCAGAATTGGAACATGAAATTTAAGGATGCTACCTCTGCTGCTCAAGCAGCGGCTGACTTTGCAGAACTTGCAAGCCTAGCTGCCAGAGCTGTTGTAGAATTTTCAAGGCAATATTGTGTTGATGAGGGTGGTTCATGCCACTTAGGTTTCAAGGATGAAAGGTTGGAACATAGGCAATCAATTTCTGGAGATGGTAATGGTAATTTTTATGTTGGCAGGCAGAATTGGAACATGAAATTTAAGGATGCTACCTCTGCTACTCAAGAAGCGGCTGAGTTTGCAGAACATGCAAGCCTAGCTGCCAAAGCTGTTGTAGAACTTTCAAGGCAATATTGTGTTGATGATGGTGGTTCATGCCACTTAGGTTTCAAGGATTAAAGGTTAGAATATGGGCAATCATTTCCTAGAGATAGTAATTTTTCTATTGGCAGGCAGAATTGGAACATGAAATTTAAGGATGCTACCTCTGCTGCTCAAGCAGCGGCTGAGTTTGCAGAACATGTAGGCCTAGCTGCCACATTTGTTGTAGAACTTTCAAGGCAATATTGTGTTGATGATGATGGTTCATACCACTTAGGTTTCAAGGATTAAAGGTTAGAATATGGGAAATCATTTCCTAGAGATAGTAATTTTTCTATTGGCAGGCAGAATTGGAACATGAAATTTAAGGATGCTACCTCTACTGCTCAAGCAGCGGCTGAGTTTGCAGAACATGCAAGCCTAGCTGCCTCAGCTGTTGTAGAACTTTCAAGGAAATATTGTGTTGATGATGGTGGTTCATACCACTTAGGTTTCTTAGATGAAAGGTTGGAACATGGGCAATCATTTCCTGGAGATGGTAATGGTAATTTTTCTGTTGGCAGGCAGAATTAGAACCTGAAATTTAAGGATGCTACCTCTGCTGCTCAAGCATCGGCTGAGTTTGTAGAACATGCAAGCCTAGCTGCCAAAGCTGTTGTAGAACTTTCAAGGCAATATTGTGTTGATGATGGTGGTTCATGCCACTTAGGTTTCAAGGATTCAAGGTTAGAATATGGGCAATCATTTCCTAGAGATAGTAATTTTTCTATTGGCAGGCAGAATTGGAACATGAAATTTAAAGATGCTACCTCTGCTGCTCAAGAAGCGGCTGAGTTTGCAGAACATACAAGCCTAGCTGCCACAGCTATTGTAGAACTTTCAAGGCAATATTGTGTTGATGATGGTGGTTCATACCACTTAGGTTTCTTGGATGAAAGGTTGGACCATGGGCAATCATTTCCTGGAGATGGTAATGGTAATTTTTCTGTTGGCAGGCAGAATTGGAACATGAAATTTAAGGATGCTACCTCTGCTGCTCAAGCAGCGGCTGACTTTGCAGAACATGCAAGCCTAGCTGCCACAACTGTTGTAGAACTTTCAAGGCAATATTGTGTTGATGATGGTGGTTCAAGCCTCTTAGGTTTCAAGGATGAGAGGTTGGAACATGGGCAATCATTTCCTAGAGATGGTAATGGTAATTTTTCTGTTGGCAGGCAGAATTGGAACATGAAATTTAAGGATGGTACCTATTTTGCTCAAGTAGCGGCTGACTTTGCAAAACATGCAACCCTAGCTGCCAGAGCTATTGTAGAACTTTCAAGGCAATATTGTGTTGATGATGGTGGTTCATGCCAATTAGGTTTCAAGGATGAAAGATTGGAACATGGGCAATCATTTCCGGGAGATGGTAATGGTAATATTTCTGTTAGCAGGCAGAATTGGAACATTAAATCTAAGGATGCTACCTCTGCTACTCAAGAAGCGGCTGAGTTTGCAGAACATGCAAGCCTAGGTACCAGAGCTGTTGTAGAACTTTCAAGGCAATATTGTGTTGATGATGGTGGTTCATACCACTTAGGTTTCTTGGATGAAAGGTTGGAACATGGGCAATCATTTCCTGGAGATGGTAATGGTAATTTTTCTGTTGGCAGGCAGAATTAGAACATGAAATTTAAGGATGCTACCTCTGCTGCTCAAGCATCGGCTGAGTTTGCAGAACATGCAAGTCTAGCTGCCAAAGCTGTTGTAGAACTTTCAAGGCAATATTGTGTTGATGATGGTGGTTCATGCCACTTAGGTTTCAAGGATTAAAGGTTAGAATATGGGCAATCATTTCCTAGAGATAGTAATTTTTCTATTGGGAAGCAGAATTGGAACATGAAATTTAAAGATGCTACCTCTGCTGCTCAAGAAGCGGCAGAGTTTGCAGAACATGCAAGCCTAGCTGCCACAGCTGTTGTAGAACTTTCAAGGCAATATTGTGTTGATGATGGTGGTTCATACCACTTAGGTTTCTTGGATGAATGGTTGGAACATGGACAATCATTTCCTGGAGATGGTAATGGTAATTTTTCTGTTGGCAGGCAGAATTGAACATGAAATTTAAGGATGCTACCTCTGCTGCTCAAGTAGCGGCTGACTTTGCAGAACATGCAAGCCTAGCTGCCACAACTGTTGTAGAACTTTCCAGGCAATATTGTGTTAATGATGGTGGTTCATGCCACTTAGGTTTAAAGGATGAAAGGTTGGAACATGGGCAATCATTTCCTGGAGATGGTAATGGTAATTTTTCTGTTGGCAGGCAGAATTGGAACATGAAATTCAAGGATGCTACCTCTGCTGCTCAAGCAGCGGCTGACTTTGCAGAACATGCAAGCCTAGGTGCCAGAGTTGGTGGAGAACGTTCAAGGCAATATTGTGTCGATGATGGTGGTTCACGCCACTTAGGTTTCAAGGATGAAAGGTTGGAACATGGGAAATCATTTCCTGGAGATGGTAATGGTAATTTTTCTATTGGCAGGTAGAATTGGAACATGAAATTTAAGGATGCTACCTCTGTTGCTCAAGCAGCGGCTGACTTTGCAGAACATGCAAGCCTAGCTGCCAGAGCTGTTGTAGAATTTTCAAGGCAATATTGTGTTGATGATGGTGGTCCATGCCACAAAGGTTTCAAGGATGAAAGGTTGGAACATAGGTAATCAATTGCAGGAGATGGTAATGGTAATTTTTATGTTTGCAGGTAGAATTGGAACATGAAATTTAAGGATGCTACCTCTGCTACTCAAGAAGCGGCTGAGTTTGCAGAACATGCAAGCCTAGCTGCGAAAGCTATTGTAGATCTTTCAAGGCAATGTTGTGTTGATGATGGTGGTTCATGCCACTTAGGTTTCAAGGATTAAAGGTTAGAATATGGGCAATCATTTCCTAGAGATAGTAATTTTACTATTGGCAGGCAGAATTGGAACATGAAATTTAAGGATGCCACCTCTGCTGCTCAAGAAGCGGCTGAGTTTGCAGAACATGCAAGCCTAGGTGCCAGAGCAGTTGTAGAACTTTCAAGGCAATATTGTGTTGATGATGGTGGTTCATGCCACTTAGGTTTGAAGGATGAAAGGTTGGAACATAGGCATTCATTTCCTGGAGATGGTAATGGTAATTGTTCTGTTGGCAGGCAGAATTGGAACATGAAATTTAAGGATGCTACCTCTGCTGCTCAAGTAGCGGCTGACTTTGCAGAACATGCAACCCTAGCTGCCAGAGCTGTTGTAGAACTTTCAAGGCAATATTGTGTTGATGATGGTGGTTCGTGCCAATTAGTTTTCAAGGATGAAACATTGGAACATGGGCAATCATTTCCGGGAGATGGTAATGGTAATATTTCTGTTAGCAAGCAGAATCAGAACATGAAATTTAAGGATGCTACCTCTGCTATTCAAGAAGCGGCTGAGTTTGCAGAACATGCAAGCCTAGGTGCCAGAGCTGTTGTAGAACTTTCAAGGCAATATTGTGTTGATGATGGTGGTTCATGCCACTTAGGTTTGAAGGATGAAAGGTTGGAACATGGGCAATCATTTCCTGGAGATGGTAATGGTAATTGTTCTGTTGGCAGGCAGAATTGGAACATGAAATTTAAGGATGCTACCTCTGCTGCTCAAGCAGCGGCTGACTTTGCAGAACGTGCAAGCCTAGCTGCCAGAACTGTTGTAGAACTTTCAAGGAAATATTGCGTTGATGATGGTGGTTCATGCCACTTAGGTTTCAAGGATGAAAGGTTGGAACATGGGCAATCATTTCCTGGAGATGGTAATGGTAATTTTTCTGTTGGCAGGCAGAATTGGAACATGAAATTTAAGGATGCTACCTCTGCTGCTCAAGAAGCGGCTGACTTTGCAGAACATGCAAGCCTAGGTGCCAGAGTTGGTGGAGAACGTTCAAGGCAATATTGTGTTGATGATGGTGGTTCATGCCACTTAGGTTTCAAGGATGAAAGGTTGGAACATGGGCAATCATTTCCTGGAGATGGTAATGATAATTTTTCTGTTGGCAGGCAGAATTGGAACATGAAATTTAAGGATGCTACCTCTGCTGCTCAAGCAGCGGCTGACTTTGCAGAACATGCAAGCCTAGGTGCCAGAGTTGGTGGAGAACGTTCAAGGCAATATTGTGTTGATGATGGTGGTTCATGCCACTTAGGTTTGAAGGATGAAAGGTTGGAACATGGGCATTCATTTCCTGGAGATAGTAATGGTAATTGTTCTGTTGGCAGGCAGAATTGGAACATGAAATTTAAGGATGCTACCTCTGCTGCTCAAGTAGCGGCTGACTTTGCAGAACATGCAACCCTAGCTGCCAGAGCTGTTGTAGAACTTTCAAGGCAATATTGTGTTGATGATGGTGGTTCGTGCCAATTAGGTTTCAAAGATGAAAGATTGGAACATGGGCAATCATTTCCGGGAGATGGTAATGGTAATATTTCTGTTAGCAGGAAGAATTGGATCATGAAATTTAAGGATGCTACCTCTGCTACTCAAGAAGCGGCTGAGTTTGCAGAACATGCAAGCCTAGGTGCCAGAGTTGGTGGAGAACGTTCAAGGCAATATTGTGTCGATGATGGTGGTTCATGCCACTTAGGTTTCAAGGATGAAAGGTTGGAACATGGGAAATCATTTCCTGGATATGGTAATGGTAATTTTTCTGTTGGCAGGTAGAATTGGAACATGAAATTTAAGGATGCTACCTCTGTTGCTCAATCAGCGGCTGACTTTGCAGAACATGCAAGCCTAGCTGCTAGAGCTCTTGTAGAATTTTCAAGGCAATATTGTGTTGATGATGGTGGTTCATGCCACTTAGGTTTCAAGGATGAAAGGTTGGAACATAGGCAATCAATTGCTTGAGATGGTAATGGTAATTTTTATGTTTGTAGGTAGAATTAGAACATGAAATTTAAGGATGCTACCTCTGCTACTCAAGAAGCGGCTGAGTTTGCATAACATGCAAGCCTAGCTGCCAAAGCTGTTGTAGATCTTTCAAGGCAATGTTTTGTTGATGATGGTGGTTCATGCCACTTAGGTTTCAAGGATTAAAGGTTAGAATATGGGCAATCATTTCCTAGAGATAGTAATTTTTCTATTGGCAGGCAGAATTGGAACATGAAATTTAAGGATGCTACCTCTGCTGCTCAAGAAGCGGCTGAGTTTGCAGAACATGCAAGCCTAGGTGCCAGAGCAGTTGTAGAACTTTCAAGGCAATATTGTGTTGATGATGGTGGTTCATGCCACTTAGGTTTGAAGGATGAAAGGTTGGAACATGGGCATTCATTTCCTGGAGATGGTAATGGTAATTTTTCTGTTGGCAGGCAGAATTGGAACATGAAATTTAAGGATGCTACCTCTGCTGCTCAAGTAGCGGCTGACTTTGCAGAACATGCAACCCTAGCTGCCAAAGCTGTTGTAGAACTTTCAAGGCAATATTGTGTTGATGATGGTGGTTCGTGCCAATTAGGTTTCAAGGATGAAACATTGGAACATGGGCAATCATTTTCGGGAGATGGTAATGGTAATATTTCTGTTAGCAAGCAGAATTGGAACATGAAATTTAAGGATGATACCTCTGCTACTCAAGAAGCGGCTGAGTTTGCAGAACATGCAAGCCTAGGTGCCAGAACTGTTGTAGAACTTTCAAGGCAATATTGTGTTGATGATGGTGGTTCATGCCACTTAGGTTTGAAGGATGAAAGGTTGGAACATGGGCAATCATTTCCTGGAGATGGTAATGGTAATTGTTCTGTTGGTAGGCAGAATTGGAACATGAAATTTAAGGATGCTACCTCTGCTGCTCAAGCAGCGGCTGACTTTGCAGAACATGCAAGCCTAGCTGCCAGAACTGTTGTAGAACTTTCAAGGAAATATTGTGTTGATGATGGTGGTTCATGCCACTTAGGTTTCAAGGATGAAAGGTTGGAACATGGGCAATCATTTCCTGGAGATGGTAATGGTAATTTTTCTGTTGGCAGGAAGAATTGGAACATGAAATTTAAGGATGCTACCTCTGCTGCTCAAGCAGCGGCTGACTTTGCAGAACATGCAAGCCTAGGTGCCAGAGTTGGTGGAGAACGTTCAAGGCAATATTGTGTTGATGATGGTGGTTCATGCCACTTAGGTTTGAAGGATGAAAGGTTGGAACATGGGCATTCATTTCCTGGAGATGGTAATGGTAATTGTTCTGTTGGCAGGCAGAATTGGAACATGAAATTTAAGGATGCTACCTCTGCTGCTCAAGTAGCGGCTGACTTTGCAGAACATGCAACCCTAGCTGCCAGAGCTGTTGTAGAACTTTCAAGGCAATATTGTGTTGATGATGGTGGTTCGTGCCAATTAGGTTTCAAGGATGAAAGATTGGAACATGGGCAATCATTTCCGGGAGATGGTAATGGTAATATTTCTGTTAGCAGGCAGAATTGGAACATGAAATTTAAGGATGCTACCTCTGCTACTCAAGAAGCGGCTGAGTTTGCAGAACATGCAAGCCTAGGTGCCAGAGCTGTTGTAGAACTTTCAATGCAATATTGTGTTGATGATGGTGGTTCATGCCACTTAGGTTTGAAGGATGAAAGGTTGGAACATGGGCATTCATTTCCTGGAGATGGTAATGGTAATTGTTCTGTTGGCAGGCAGAATTGGAACAAGAAATTCAAGGATGCTACCTCTGCTGCTCAAGTAGCGGCTGACTTTGCAGAACATGCAACCCTAGCTGCCAGAGCTGTTGTAGAACTTTCAAGGCAATATTGTGTTGATGTTGGTGGTTCGTGCCAATTAGGTTTCAAGGATGAAAGATTGGAACATGGGCAATCATTTCCAGGAGATGGTAATGGTAATATTTCTGTTAGCAGGCAGAATTGGAACATGAAATTTAAGGATGCTACCTCTGCTACTCAAGAAGCGGTTGAGTTTGCAGAACATGCAAGCCTAGGTGCCAGAGCTGTTGTAGAACTTTCAAGGCAATATTGTGTTGATGATGGTGGTTCATGCCACTTAGGTTTGAAGGATGAAAGGTTGGAACATGGGCAATCATTTCCTGGAGATGGTAATGGTAATTGTTCTGTTGGCAGGCAGAATTGGAACATGAAATTTAAGGATGCTACCTCTGCTGCTCAAGCAGCGGCTGACTTTGCAGAACATGCAAGCCTAGCTGCCAGAACTGTTGTAGAACTTTCAAGGTAATATTGTGTTGATGATGGTGGTTCATGCCACTTAGGTTTCAAGGATGAAAGGTTGGAACATGGGCAATCATTTCCTGGAGATGGTAATGGTAATTTTTCTGTTGGCAGGCAGAATTGGAACATGAAATTTAAGGATGCTACCTCTACTGCTCAAGCAACGGCTGACTTTGCAGAACATGCAAGCCTAGGTGCCAGAGTTAGTGGAGAATGTTCAAGGCAATATTGTGTTGATGATGGTGGTTCATGCCACTTAGGTTTCCAGGATGAAAGGTTGGAACATGGGCAATCATTTCCTGGAGATGGTAATGATAATTTTTCTATTGGCAGGTAGAATTAGAACATGAAATTTAAGGATGCTACCTCTGTTGCTCAAGCAGCGGCTGACTTTGCTGAACATGCAAGCCTAGCTGCCAGAGCTGTTGTATTATTTTCAAGGCAATATTGTGTTGATGATGGTGGTTCATGCCACATAGGTTTCAAGGATGAAAGGTTGGAACATAGGCAATCAATTGCTGGAGATAGTAATGGTAATTTTTATGTTTGCAGGCAGAATTGGAACATGAAATTTAAGGATGCTACCTCTGCTACTCAAGAAGCGGCTGAGTTTGTAGAACATGCAAGCCTAGCTGCCAAAGCTGTTGTAGAACTTTCAAGGCAATATTGTGTTGATGATGGTGGTTCATGCCACTTAGGTTTCAAGGATTAAAGGTTAGAATATGGGCAATCATTTCCTTGAGATAGTAATTTTTCTATTGGTAGGCAGAATATGAACATGAAATTTAAGGATGCTACCTCTTCTGCTGAAGCAGCGACTGAGTTTGCAGAACATGCAAGCCTAGCTACCACAGCTGTTGTAGAACTTTCAAGGCAATATTGTGTTGATGATGGTGGTTCATACCACTTAGGTTTCTTAGATGAAAGGTTGGAACATGGGCAATCATTTCCTAGAGATGGTAATGGTAATTTTTCTGTTGGCAGGCAGAATTGGAACATGAAATTTAAGGATGCTACCTCTGCTGCTCAAGCATCGGTAGAGTTTGCAGAACATGCAAGCCTAGCTGCCAGAGCTGTTGAAGAACTTTCAATGCAATATTGTGTTGAAGATGGTGGTTCATGCCAATTAGGTTTCAAGGATGAAAGATTGAAACAAGGGCAATCATTTCCTGGAGAAGGTAATGGTAATATTTCTGTTAGCAGGCAGAATTGGAACATGAAATTTAAGGATGCTACCTCTGCTACTCAAGAAGTGGCTGAGTTTGCAGAACATGCAAGCCTAGGTGCCAGAGCTGTTGTAGAACTTTCAAGGCAATATTGTGTTGATGATGGAGGTTCATGCCACTTAGGTTTGAAGGATGAAAGGTTGGAACATGGGCAATCATTTCCTGGAGATGGTAATGGTAATTGTTCTATTGGCAGGCAGAATTGGAACATGAAATTTAAGGATGCTACCTCTGCTGCTCAAGCATCGGTAGAGTTTGCAGAACATGCAAGCCTAGCTGCAAGAGCTGTTGTAGAACTTTCAATGCAATATTGTGTTGAAGATGGTGGTTCATGCCAATTAGGTTTCAAGGATGAAAGATTGAAACAAGGGCAATCATTTCCTGGAGAAGGTAATGGTAATATTTCTGTTAGCACGCAGAATTGGTACATGAAATTTAAGGATGCTACCTCTGCTACTAAAGAAGTGGCTGAGTTTGCAGAACATGCAACCCTAGCTGCCAGAGCTGTTGTAGAACTTTCAAGGCAATATTGTGTTGAAGATGGTGGTTCGTGCCACTTAGGTTTCAAGGATGAAAGGTTGGAATATGGGTAATCATTTCGTGGTAATGGTAATTTTTCTGTTCGCAGGCAGAATTAGAACATGAAATTTAAGGATGCTACCTCTGTTACTCAAGCAGTGGCTGAGTTTGCAGAACATGCAAGCCTAGCAGCTAGAGCTGTTGTAGAACATTCAAGGCAATATTGTATTGATGATGGTGGTTCATGCCACTTAGGTTTCAAGGATGAAAGGTTTGAACATGGGCAATAATTTCCTAGAGATGTTAATGGTAATTCTTCTGTTGGCAGGAAGAATTGGAACATGAAATTTAAGAATGCTACCTCTGCTGCTCAAGCATCGGTAGAGTTATCAGAACATGCAAGCCTAGCTGCCAGAGCTGTTGTAGAACTTTCAATGCAATATTGTGTTGAAGATGGTGGTTCATGCCAATTAGGTTTCAAGGATGAAAGACTGAAACAAGGGCAATCATTTCCTGGAGAAGGTAATGGTAATATTTCTGTTAGCAGGCAGAATTGGAACATGAAATTTAAGGATGCTACCTCTGCTACTCAAGAAGCGGCTGAGTTTGCAGAACATGGAAGCCTAGGTGCCAGAGCTGTTGTAGAACTTTCAAGGCAATATTGTGTTGATGATGGTGGTTCATGCCACTTAGGTTTGAATGATGAAAGGTTGGAACATAGGCAATCATTTCCTGGAGATGGTAATGGTAATTGTTCTGTTGGCAGGTAGAATTGGAACATGAAATTTAAGGATGCTACCTCTGCTGCTCAAGCATCGGTAGAGTTTGTAGAACATGCAAGCTTAGCTGCCAGAGCTGTTGTAGAACTTTCAATGCAATATTGTGTTGAAGATGGTGGTTCATGCCAATTAGGTTTCAAGGATGAAAGATTGAAACAAGGGCAATCATTTCCTTTAGAAGGTAATGGTAATATTTCTGTTATCAGGCAGAATTGGAACATGAAATTTAAGGATGCTACCTCTGCTACTCAAGAAGCGGCTGAGTTTGAAGAACATGCAACCCTAGCTGCCAGAGCTGTTGTAGAACTTTCAAGGCAATATTGTGTTGAAGATGGTGGTTCGTGCCACTTAGGTTTCAAGGATGAAAGGTTGGAATATGGGCAATCATTTCATGGTAATGGTAATTTTTCTGTTCGCAGGCAGAATTAGAACATGAAATTTAAGGATGCTACCTCTGTTGCTCAAGCAGTGGCTGAGTTTGCAGAACATGCAAGCCTAGCTGCTAGAGCTGTTGTAGAACTTTCAAGGCAATATTGTATTGATGATGGTGGTTCATGCCACTTAGGTTTCTATGATGAAAGGTTGGAACATGGGCAATCATTTCCTGGAGATGGTAATGGTAATTTTTCTATTGGCAAGCAGAATTGGAACATGAAATTTAAGGATGCTACCTCTGCTACTCAAGCAGTGGCTGAGTTTGCAGAACATGCAAGCCTAGCTGCTAGAGCTGTTATAGAACTTTCAAGGCAATATTGTGTTGATGATGGTGGTTCATGCTACTTAGGTTTCAAGGATGAAAGGTTGGAACATGGGCAATCATTTCCTGGAGATGGTAATGGTAATTCTTCTGTTGGCAGGCAGAATTGGAACATGAAATTTAAGGATGCTACCTCTGCTGCTCAAGCAGCGGCTGACTTTACAGAACATGCAAGCCTAGCTGCCAGAACTGTTGTAGATCTTTCAAGGCAATATTGTGTTGATGATGGTGGTTCAAGCCACTTAGGTTTCAAGGATGACAGGTTGGTTGCAATCATTTCCTAGAGATGGTAATGGTAATTTTTTTGTTGGCAGGCAGAATTGGAACATGAAATTTAAGGATGCTACCTCTGCTGCTCAAGCATCGGTTGACTTTGCAGAACATGCAAGCCTAGTTGCCAAAGCTGTTGTAGAACTTTCAAGGCAATATTGTGTTGATGATGGTGGTTCATGCCACTTAGGTTTCAAGGATTAAAGGTTAGAATATGGGCAATCATTTCCTAGAGATAGTAATTTTCCTATTAGCAGGCAAAATTGGAACATGAAATTTAAGGATGCTACCTCTGCTGCTCAAGAAGCGCCTGAGTTTGCAGAACATGCAAGCCTAGCTTCCACAGCTGTTGTAGAACTTTCAAGGCAATATTGTGTTGATGATGGTGGTTCATACCATGTAGGTTTCTTGGATGAAAGGTTGGAACATGGGCAATCATTTCCTGGAGATGGTAATGGTAATTTTACTGTTGGCAGGCAGAATTGGAACATGAAATTTAAGGATGCTACCTCTGCTGCTCAAGCAGCGGCTGACTATGCAGAACATGCAAGCCTAGCTGCCAGAACTGTTGTAAAACTTTCAAGGCAATATTGTGTTGATGATGGTGGTTCAAGCCTCTTAGGTTTCAAGGATGACAGGTTGGAATATGGGCAATCATTTCCTAGAGATGGTAATGGTAATTTTTCTGTTGACAGGCAGAATTGGAACATGAAATTTAAGGATGGTACCTATTTTGCTTAAGTAGCGGCTGACTTTGCAGAACATGCAACCCGAGCTGCCAGAGCTGTTGTAGAACTTTCAAGGCAATATTGTGTTGATGATGGTGGTTCGTGCCAATTAGGTTTCAAGGATGAAAGATTGGAACATGGGTAATCATTTCCTGGAGATGGTAATGGTAATATTTCTGTTAGCAGGCAGAATTGGAACATGAAATTTAAGGATGCTACCTCTGCTACTCAAGAAGCGGCTGAGTTTGCTGAACATGCAAGCCTAGATGCCAGAGCTGTTGTAGAACTTTCAAGGCAATATTGTGTTGATGATGGTGGTTCAAGCCTCTTAGTTTTCAAGGATGACAGGTTGGAACATGGGAAATCATTTCCTGGAGATGGTAATGGTAATTGTTCTGTTGGCAGGCAGAATTGGAACATGAAATTTAAGGATGCTACCTCTGCTACTCAAGCAGCGGCTGACTTTGCAGAACATGCAAGCCTAGCTGCCAGAACTGTTGTAGAACTTTCAAGGCAATATTGTGTTGATGATGGTGGTTCATGCCACTTAGGTTTCAAGGATGAAAGGTTGGAACATGGGCAATCATTTCCTGGAGATGGTAATGGTAATTTTTCTGTTGGCAGGCAGAATTGGAACATGAAATTTAAGGATGCTACTTCTGCTGCTCAAGAAGCGGCTGAGTTTGCTGAACATGCAAGCCTAGATGCCAGAGCTGTTGTAGAACTTTCAAGGCAATATTGTGTTGATGATGGTGGTTCAAGCCTCTTAGTTTTCAAGGATGACAGGTTGGAACATGGGCAATCATTTCCTTGAGATGGTAATGGTAATTTTTCTATTGGAAGGCAGAATTGGAACATGAAATATAAGGATGCTACCTCTGTTACTCAACCAGTGGCTGAGTTTGCAGAACATGCAAGCCTAGCAGCTAGAGCTGTTGTAGAACATTCAAGGCAATATTGTATTGATGATGGTGGTTCATGCCACTTAGGTTTCAAGGATGAAAGGTTTGAACATGGGCAATAATTTCCTAGAGATGTTAATGGTAATTCTTCTGTTGGCAGAAAGAATTGGAACATGAAATTTAAGAATGCTACCTCTGCTGCTCAAGCATCGGTAGAGTTATCAGAACATGCAAGCCTAGCTGCCAGAGCTGTTGTAGAACTTTCAATGCAATATTGTGTTGAAGATGGTGGTTCATGCCAATTAGGTTTCAAGGATGAAAGACTGAAACAAGGGCAATCATTTCCTGGAGAAGGTAATGGTAATATTTCTGTTAGCAGGCAGAATTGGAACATGAAATTTAAGGATGCTACCTCTGCTACTCAAGAAGCGGCTGAGTTTGCAGAACATGGAAGCCTAGGTGCCAGAGCTGTTGTAGAACTTTCAAGGCAATATTGTGTTGATGATGGTGGTTCATGCCACTTAGGTTTGAATGATGAAAGGTTGGAACATAGGCAATCATTTCCTGGAGATGGTAATGGTAATTGTTCTGTTGGCAGGTAGAATTGGAACATGAAATTTAAGGATGCTACCTCTGCTGCTCAAGCATCGGTAGAGTTTGTAGAACATGCAAGCTTAGCTGCCAGAGCTGTTGTAAAACTTTCAATGCAATATTGTGTTGAAGATGGTGGTTCATGCCAATTAGGTTTCAAGGATGAAAGATTGAAACAAGGGCAATCATTTCCTTTAGAAGGTAATGGTAATATTTCTGTTATCAGGCAGAATTGGAACATGAAATTTAAGGATGCTACCTCTGCTACTCAAGAAGCGGCTGAGTTTGAAGAACATGCAACCCTAGCTGCCAGAGCTGTTGTAGAACTTTCAAGGCAATATTGTGTTGAAGATGGCGGTTCGTGCCACTTAGGTTTCAAGGATGAAAGGTTGGAATATGGGCAATCATTTCATGGTAATGGTAATTTTTCTGTTCGCAGGCAGAATTAGAACATGAAATTTAAGGATGCTACCTCTGTTGCTGAAGCAGTGGCTGAGTTTGCAGAACATGCAAGCCTAGCTGCTAGAGCTGTTGTAGAACTTTCAAGGCAATATTGTATTGATGATGGTGGTTCATGCCACTTAGGTTTCTATGATGAAAGGTTGGAACATGGGCAATCATTTCCTGGAGATGGTAATGGATTTTTTTTTGTATTGGCAAGCAGAATTGGAACATGAAATTTAAGGATGCTACCTCTGTTGCTGAAGCAGTGGCTGAGTTATCAGAACATGCAAGCCTAGCTGCCAGAGCTGTTGTAGAACTTTCAATGCAATATTGTGTTGAAGATGGTGGTTCATGCCAATTAGGTTTCAAGGATGAAAGACTGAAACAAGGGCAATCATTTCCTGGAGAAGGTAATGGTAATATTTCTGTTAGCAGGCAGAATTGGAACATGAAATTTAAGGATGCTACCTCTGTTGCTCAAGCAGCGGCTGAGTTTGCAGAATATGCAAGCCTAGATGCCAGAGCTGTTGTAGAACTTTCAAGGCAATATTGTGTTGATGATGGTGGTTCATGCCACTTAGGTTTCAAGGATGAAAGGTTGGAACATGGGCAATCATTTCTTAGAGATGGTAATGGTAATTTTTCTGTTGGCAGGCAGAATTGGAACATGAAATTTAAGGATGCTACCTCTGCTGCTCAAGCATCGGTTGAGTTTGAAGAACATGCAAGCCTAGCTGCCAGAGCTGTTGTAGAACTTTCAATGCAATATTGTGTTGAAGATGGTGGTTCATGCCAATTAGGTTTCAAGGATGAAAGATTGAAATATGGGCAATTATTTCCTGGAGAAGGTAATGGTAATATTTCTGTTAGCAGGCAGAATTGGAACATGAAATTTAAGGATGCTACCTCTGCTACTCAAGAAGCGGCTGAGTTTGCAGAACATGCAAGCCTAGGTGCCAGAGCTATTGTAGAACTTTCAAGGCAATATTGTGTTGATGATGGTGGTTCATGCCACTTAGGTTTCAAGGATGAAAGGTTGGAACATGGGAAATCATTTCCTAGAGATGGTAATGGTAATTTTTCTGTTGGCAGGCAGAATTGGAACATGAAATTTAAGGATGCTACCTCTGCTGCTCAAGCAGCAGCTGAGTTTGCAGAACATGAAAGCCTAACTGCCAGAGCTGTTGTAGAACTTTCAAGGCAATATTGTGTTGATGATGGTGGTTCATGCCACTTAGGTTTCAAGGATGAAAGGTTGGAACATGGGCAATCATTTCCTGGAGATGGTAATGGTAATTGTTCTATTGGCAGGCAGAATTGGAACATGAAATTTAAGGATGCTACCTCTGCTACTCAAGCAGCGGCTGACATTGCAGAACATGCAAGCCTAGCTGCCAGAACTGTTGTAGAACTTTCAAGGCAATATTGTGTTGATGATGGTGGTTCAAGCCTCATAGGTTTCAAGGATTAAAGGTTGGAACATGGGCAATCATTTCCTAGAGATGGTAATGGTAATTTTTCTGTTGGCACGCAGAATTGGAACATGAAATTTAAGGATGGTACCTACTTTGCTCAAGTAGTGGCTGACTTTGCAGAACATGCAACCCTAGCTGCCAGAACTGTTGTAGAACTTTCAAGGCAATATTGTGTTGATGATGGTGGTTCATGCCACTTAGGTTTCAAGGATGAAAGGTTGGAACATGGGCAATCATTTCCTGGAGATGGTAATGGTAATTTTTCTGTTGGCAGACAGAATTGGAACATGAAATTTAAGGATGCTACCTCTGCTGCTCAAGCAGCGGCTGACTTTGCAAAACATGCAAGCCTAGGTGCCAGAGTTGGTGGAGAACGTTCAAGGCAATATTGTGTTGAAGATGGTGGTTCATGCCACTAAGGTTTCAAGGATGAAAGGTTGGAACATGGGCAATCATTTCCTGGAGATGGTAATGGTAATTTTTCTGTTGGCAGGCAGAATTGGAACATAAAATTTAAGGATGCTTCCTCTGTTGCTCAAGCAGCGGCTGACTTTGCAGAACATGCAAGCCTAGCTGCCAGAGCTGTTGTAGAATTTTCAAGGCAATATTGTGTTGATGATGGTGGTTCATGCCACTTAGGTTTCAAGGATGAAAGGTTGGAACATAGGCAATCAATTGCTGGAGATGGTAATGGTAATTTTTATGTTTGCAGGCAGAATTGGAACATGAAATTTAAGGATGCTACCTCTGCTACTCAAGAAGCGGCTGAGTTTGCAGAACATGCAAGCCTAGCTGCCAAAGCTGTTGTAGAACTTTCAAGGCAATATTGTGTTGATGATGGTGGTTCATGCCACTTAGGTTTCAAGGATGAAAGGTTGGAACATGGGCAATCATTTCTTAGAGATGGTAATGGTAATTTTTCTGTTGGCAGGCAGAATTGGAACATGAAATTTAAGGATGCTACCTCTGCTGCTCAAGCATCGGTTGAGTTTGAAGAACATGCAAGCCTAGCTGCCAGAGCTGTTGTAGAACTTTCAATGCAATATTGTGTTGAAGATGGTGGTTCATGCCAATTAGGTTTCAAGGATGAAAGATTGAAATATGGGCAATCATTTCCTGGAGAAGGTAATGGTAATATTTCTGTTAGCAGGCAGAATTGGAACATGAAATTTAAGGATGCTACCTCTGCTACTCAAGAAGCGGCTGAGTTTGCAGAACATGCAAGCCTAGGTGCCAGAGCTATTGTAGAACTTTCAAGGCAATATTGTGTTGATGATGGTGGTTCATGCCACTTAGGTTTCAAGGATGAAAGGTTGGAACATGGGCAATCATTTCCTGGAGATGGTAATGGTAATTGTTCTATTGGCAGGCAGAATTGGAACATGAAATTTAAGGATGCTACCTCTGCTACTCAAGCAGCGGCTGACATTGCAGAACATGCAAGCCTAGCTGCCAGAACTGTTGTAGAACTTTCAAGGCAATATTGTGTTGATGATGGTGGTTCAAGCCTCATAGGTTTCAAGGATTAAAGGTTGGAACATGGGCAATCATTTCCTAGAGATGGTAATGGTAATTTTTCTGTTGGCACGCAGAATTGGAACATGAAATTTAAGGATGGTACCTACTTTGCTCAAGTAGTGGCTGACTTTGCAGAACATGCAACCCTAGCTGCCAGAACTGTTGTAGAACTTTCAAGGCAATATTGTGTTGATGATGGTGGTTCATGCCACTTAGGTTTCAAGGATGAAAGGTTGGAACATGGGCAATCATTTCCTGGAAATGGTAATGGTAATTTTTCTGTTGGCAGACAGAATTGGAACATGAAATTTAAGGATGCTACCTCTGCTGCTCAAGCAGCGGCTGACTTTGCAAAACATGCAAGCCTAGGTGCCAGAGTTGGTGGAGAACGTTCAAGGCAATATTGTGTTGAAGATGGTGGTTCATGCCACTAAGGTTTCAAGGATGAAAGGTTGGAACATGGGCAATCATTTCCTGGAGATGGTAATGGTAATTTTTCTTTTGGCAGGCAGAATTGGAACATAAAATTTAAGGATGCTTCCTCTGTTGCTCAAGCAGCGGCTGACTTTGCAGAACATGCAAGCCTAGCTGCCAGAGCTGTTGTAGAACTTTCAAGGCAATATTGTGTTGATGGTGGTGGTTCATGCCACTTAGGTTTCAAGGATTAAAGGTTAGAATATGGGCAATCATTTCCTAGAGATAGTAATTTTTCTATTGGCAGGCATAATTGGAACATGAAATTTAAGGATGCTACCTCTGCTGCTCAAGCAGCGGCTGAGTTTACAGAACAAGCAAGCCTAGCTGCCACAGCTGTTGTAGAACTTTCAAGGCAATATTGTGTTGATGATGGTGGTTCATACCACTTAGGTTTCTTGGATGAAAGGTTGGAACATGGGCAATCATTTCCTAGAGATGATAATGGTAATTTTTCTGTTGGCAGGAAGAATTGGAACATGAAATTTAAGGATGCTACCTCTGCTGCTCAAGCATCAGTTGAGTTTGCAGAATATGCAAGCCTAGATGCCAGAGCTGTTGTAGAACTTTCAAGGCAATATTGTGTTGATGATGGTGGTTCATGCCACTTAGGTTTCAAGGATGAAAGGTTGGAACATGGGCAATCATTTCTTAGAGATGGTAATGGTAATTTTTCTGTTGGCAGGCAGAATTGGAACATGAAATTTAAGGATGCTACCTCTGCTGCTCAAGCATCGGTTGAGTTTGAAGAACATGCAAGCCTAGCTGCCAGAGCTGTTGTAGAACTTTCAATGCAATATTGTGTTGAAGATGGTGGTTCATGCCAATTAGGTTTCAAGGATGAAAGATTGAAATATGGGCAATCATTTCCTGGAGAAGGTAATGGTAATATTTCTGTTAGCAGGCAGAATTGGAACATGAAATTTAAGGATGCTACCTCTGCTACTCAAGAAGCGGCTGAGTTTGCAGAACATGCAAGCCTAGGTGCCAGAGCTATTGTAGAACTTTCAAGGCAATATTGTGTTGATGATGGTGGTTCATGCCACTTAGGTTTCAAGGATGAAAGGTTGGAACATGGGCAATCATTTCCTGGAGATGGTAATGGTAATTGTTCTATTGGCAGGCAGAATTGGAACATGAAATTTAAGGATGCTACCTCTGCTACTCAAGCAGCGGCTGACATTGCAGAACATGCAAGCCTAGCTGCCAGAACTGTTGTAGAACTTTCAAGGCAATATTGTGTTGATGATGGTGGTTCAAGCCTCATAGGTTTCAAGGATTAAAGGTTGGAACATGGGCAATCATTTCCTAGAGATGGTAATGGTAATTTTTCTGTTGGCACGCAGAATTGGAACATGAAATTTAAGGATGGTACCTACTTTGCTCAAGTAGTGGCTGACTTTGCAGAACATGCAACCCTAGCTGCCAGAACTGTTGTAGAACTTTCAAGGCAATATTGTGTTGATGATGGTGGTTCATGCCACTTAGGTTTCAAGGATGAAAGGTTGGAACATGGGCAATCATTTCCTGGAAATGGTAATGGTAATTTTTCTGTTGGCAGACAGAATTGGAACATGAAATTTAAGGATGCTACCTCTGCTGCTCAAGCAGCGGCTGACTTTGCAAAACATGCAAGCCTAGGTGCCAGAGTTGGTGGAGAACGTTCAAGGCAATATTGTGTTGAAGATGGTGGTTCATGCCACTAAGGTTTCAAGGATGAAAGGTTGGAACATGGGCAATCATTTCCTGGAGATGGTAATGGTAATTTTTCTTTTGGCAGGCAGAATTGGAACATAAAATTTAAGGATGCTTCCTCTGTTGCTCAAGCAGCGGCTGACTTTGCAGAACATGCAAGCCTAGCTGCCAGAGCTGTTGTAGAACTTTCAAGGCAATATTGTGTTGATGGTGGTGGTTCATGCCACTTAGGTTTCAAGGATTAAAGGTTAGAATATGGGCAATCATTTCCTAGAGATAGTAATTTTTCTATTGGCAGGCATAATTGGAACATGAAATTTAAGGATGCTACCTCTGCTGCTCAAGCAGCGGCTGAGTTTACAGAACAAGCAAGCCTAGCTGCCACAGCTGTTGTAGAACTTTCAAGGCAATATTGTGTTGATGATGGTGGTTCATACCACTTAGGTTTCTTGGATGAAAGGTTGGAACATGGGCAATCATTTCCTAGAGATGATAATGGTAATTTTTCTGTTGGCAGGAAGAATTGGAACATGAAATTTAAGGATGCTACCTCTGCTGCTCAAGCATCAGTTGAGTTTGCAGAACATGCTAGCCTAGCTGCCAGAGCTGTTGTAGAACTTTCAATGCAATATTGTGTTGAAGATGGTGGTTCATGCCAATTAGGTTTCAAGGATGAAATATTCAAACATGGGCAATCATTTCCTGGAGAAGGTAATGGTAATATTTCTGTTAGCAGGTAGAATTGGAACATGAAATTTAAGAATGCTACATCTGCTACTCAAGAAGCGGCTGAGTTTGCAGAACATGCAAGCCTAGGTGCCAGAGCTGTTGTAGAACATTCAAGGCAATATTGTGTTGATGATGGTGGTTCATGCCACTTAGGTTTCAAGGATGAAAGGTTGGAACATGGGCAATCATTTCCTGGAGATGGTAATGGTAATTGTTCTGTTGGCAGGCAGAATTGGAACATGAAATTTAAGGATGCTACCTCTGCTGCTCAAGCAGCGGCTGACTTTGCAGAACATGCAAGCTTAGGTACCAGAGTTAGTGGAGAACATTCAAGGCAATATTGTGTTGATGATGGTGGTTCATGCCTCTTAGGTTTCAAGGATGAAAGGTTGGAACATGGGCAATCATTTCCTAGAGATGGTAATGGTAATTTTTCTGTTGGCACGCAGAATTGGAACATGAAATTTAAGGATGGTACCTACCTTGCTCAAGTAGCGGCTGACTTTGCAGAACATGCAACCCTAGCTGCCAGAGCTGTTGTAGAACTTTCAAGGTAATATTGTGTTGATGATGGTTGTTCGTGCCAATTAGGTTTCAAGGATGAAAGAATGGAACATGGGTAATCATTTCCTGGAGATGGTAATGGTAATTTTTCTGTTGGCAGGCAGAATTGGAACATGAAATTTAAGGATGCTACCTCTGCTGCTCAAGCAACGGTTGAGTTTGCAGAACATGCAAGCCTAGCTGCTAGAGCTGTTGTAGAACTTTCAATGCAATATTGTGTTGAAGATGGTGGTTCATGCCAATTAGGTTTCAAGGATGAAAGATTGAAACATGGGCAATCATTTCCTGGAGAAGGTAATGGTAATATTTCTGTTAGCAGGCAGAATTGGAACATGAAATTTAAGGATGCTACCTCTGCTACTCAAGAAGCGGCTGAGTTTGCAGAACATGCAAGCCTAGGTGCCAGAGCTGTTGTAGAACTTTCAAGGCAATATTGTGTTGATGATGGTGGTCCAAGCCTCTTAGTTTTCAAGGATGACAGGTTGGAACATGGGCAATCATTTCCTGGAGATGGTAATGGTAATTGTTCTGTTGGCAGGCAGAATTGGAACATGAAATTTAAGGATGCTACCTCTGCTGCTCAAGCAGCGGCTGACTTTGCAGAACATGCAAGTCTAGCTGCCAGAACTGTTGTAGAACTTTCAAGGCAATATTGTGTTGATGATGGTGGTTCATGCCACTTAGGTTTCAAGGATGAAAGGTTGGAACATGGGCAATCATTTCCTGGAGATGGTAATGGTAATTTTTCTGTTGGCAGACAGAATTGGAACATGAAATTTAAGGATGCTACCTCTGCTGCTCAAGCAGCGGCTGACTTTGCAAAACATGCAAGCCTAGGTGCCAGAGTTGGTGGAGAACGTTCAAGGCAATATTGTGTTGAAGATGGTGGTTCATGCCACTAAGGTTTCAAGGATGAAAGGTTGGAACATGGGCAATCATTTCCTGGAGATGGTAATGGTAATTTTTCTGTTGGCAGGCAGAATTGGAACATAAAATTTAAGGATGCTTCCTCTGTTGCTCAAGCAGCGGCTGACTTTGCAGAACATGCAAGCCTAGCTGCCAGAGCTGTTGTAGAATTTTCAAGGCAATATTGTGTTGATGATGGTGGTTCATGCCACTTAGGTTTCAAGGATGAAAGGTTGGAACATAGGCAATCAATTGCTTGAGATGGTAATGGTAATTTTTATGTTTGCAGGCAGAATTGGAACATGAAATTTAAGGATACTACCTCTGCTACTCAAGAATCAGCTGAGTTTGCAGAACATGCAAGCCTAGCTGCCAAAGCTGTTGTAGAACTTTCAAGGCAATATTGTGTTGATGATGGTGGTTCATGCCACTCAGGTTTCAAGGATGAAAGGTTGGAACATGGGCAATCATTTCTTAGAGATGGTAATGGTAATTTTTCTGTTGGCAGGCATAATTGGAACATGAAATTTAAGGATGCTACCTCTGCTGCTCAAGCATCGGTTGAGTTTGCAGAACATGCAAGCCTAGCTGCCAGAGCTGTTGTAGAACTTTCAATGCAATATTGTGTTGAAGATGGTGGTTCATGCCAATTAGGTTTCAAGGATGAAAGATTGAAATATGGGCAATCATTTCCTGGAGAAGGTAATGGTAATATTTCTATTAGCAGGCAGAATTGGAACATGAAATTTAAGGATGCTACCTCTGCTACTCAAGAAGCGGCTGAGTTTGCAGAACATGCAAGCCTAGGTGCCAGAGCTGTTGTAGAACTTTCAAGGCAATATTGTGTTGATGATGGTGGTTCATGCCACTTAGGTTTCAAGGATGAAAGGTTGGAACATGGGCAATCATTTCCTGGAGATGGTAATGGTAATTGTTCTGTTGGCAGGCAGAATTGGAACATGAAATTTAAGGATGCTACCTCTGCTACTCAAGCAGCGGCTGACATTGCAGAACATGCAAGCCTAGCTGCCAGAACTGTTGTAGAACTTTCAAGGCAATATTGTGTTGATGATGGTGGTTCAAGCCTCTTAGGTTTCAAGGATGAAAGGATGGAACATGGGCAATCATTTCCTGGAGATGGTAATGGTAATTTTTCTATTGGCACGTAGAATTGGAACATGAAATTTAAGGATGGTACCTACTTTGCTCAAGTAGCGGCTGACTTTGCAGAACATGCAACCCTAGCTGCCAGAGCTGTTGTAGAACTTTCAAGGCAATATTGTGTTGATGATGGTTGTTCGTGCCAATTAGGTTTCAAGGATGAAAGATTGGAACATGGGTAATAATTTCCTGGAGATGGTAATGGTAATTTTTCTGTTGGCAGGTAGAATTGGAACATAAAATTTAAGGATGCTACCTCTGCTGCTCAAGCATCGGTTGAGTTTGCAGAACATGCAAGCCTAGCTGCCAGAGCTGTTGTAGAACCTTCAATGCAATATTGTGTTGAAGATGGTGGTTCATGCCAATTAGGTTTCAATGATGAAAGATTGAAACATGGGCAATCATTTCCTGGAGAAGGTAATGGTAATATTTCTGTTAGCAGGCAGAATTGGAACATGAAATTTAAGGATGCTACCTCTTCTACTCAAGAAGCGGCTGAGTTTGCAGAACATGCAAGCCTAGCTGCCAAAGCTGTTGTAGAACTTTCAAGGCAATATTGTGTTGATGGTGGTGGTTCATGCCACTTAGGTTTCAAGGATTAAAGGATAGAATATGGGCAATCATTTCCTAGAGATAGTAATTTTTCTATTGGCAGGCAGAATTGGAACATGAAATTTAAGGATGCTACCTCTGCTGCTCAAGCAGCGGCTGAGTTTACAGAACAAGCAAGTCTAGCTGCCACAGCTGTTGTAGAACTTTCAAGGCAATATTGTGTTGATGATGGTGGTTCATACCACTTAGTTTTCTTGGATGAAAGGTTGGAACATGGGCAATCATTTCCTAGAGATTGTAATGGTAATTTTTCTGTTGGCAGGAAGAATTGGAACATGAAATTTAAGGATGCTACCTCTGCTGCTCAAGCATCGGTTGAGTTTGCAGAACATGCAAGCCTAGCTACTAGAGCTGTTGTAGAACTTTCAATGCAATATTGTGTTGAAGATGGTGGTTCATGCCAATTAGGTTTCAAGGATGAAAGATTGAAACATGGGCAATCATTTCCTGGAGAAGGTAATGGTAATATTTCTGTTAGCAGGCAGAATTGGAACATGAAATTTAAGGATGCTACCTCTGCTACTCAAGAAGCGGCTGAGTTTGCAGAACATGCAAGCCTAGGTGCCAGAGCTGTTGTAGAACATTCAAGGCAATATTGTGTTTATGATGGTGGTTCATGCCACTTAGGTTTCAAGGATGAAAGGTTGGATCATGGGCAATCATTTCCTGGAGATGGTAATGGTAATTGTTCTGTTGGCAGGCAGAATTGGAACATGAAATTTAAGGATGCTACCTCTGCTACTCAAGCAGCGGCTGACATTGCAGAACATGCAAGCCTAGCTGCCAGAACTGTTGTAGAACTTTCAAGGCAATATTGTGTTGATGATGGTGGTTCAACCCTCTTAGGTTTCAAGGATGAAAGGTTGGAACATGGGCAATCATTTCCTAGAGATGGTAATGGTAATTTTTCTGTTGGCACGCAGAATTGGAACATGAATTTAAGGATGGTACCTACTTTGCTCAAGTAGCGGCTGACTTTGCAGAACATGCAACCCTAGCTACCAGAGCTGTTGTAGAACTTTCAAGGCAATATTGTGTTGATGATGGTTGTTCGTGCCAATTAGGTTTCAACTATGAAAGGTTGGAACATGGGTAATCATTTCCTGGAGATGGTAATGGTAATTTTTCTGTTGGCAGGCAGAATTGGAACATGAAATTTAAGGATTCTACCTCTGTTGCTCAAGTAGCGACTGAGTTTGCAGAACATGCAAGCCTAGCTGCTAGAGCTGTTATAGAACTTTCAAGGCAATATTGTGTTGATGATGGTGGTTCATGCCACTTAGGTTTCAAGGATGAAAGGATGGAACATGGGCAATCATTTCCTGGAGATGGTAATGGTAATTCTTCTGTTGGCAGGCAGAATTGGAACATGAAATTTAAGGATGCTACCTCTGCTGCTCAAGCAGCGGCTGACTTTGCAGAACATGCAAGCCTAGCTGCCAGAACTGTTGTAGATCTTTCAAGGCAATATTGTGTTGATGATGGTGGTTCAAGCCTCTTAGGTTTCAAGGATGAAAGGATGGAACATGGGCAATCATTTCCTGGAGATGGTAATGGTAATTGTTCTGTTGGCAGGCAGAATTGGAACATGAAATTTAAGGATGGTACCTAATTTGCTCAAGTAGCGGCTGACTTTGCAGAACTTGCAACCCTAGCTGCCAGAGCTGTTGTAGAACTTTCAAGGCAATATTATGTTGAAGATGGTGGTTCGTGCCACTTAGGTTTCAAGGATGAAAGGTTGGAATATGGGCAATCATTTCGTGGTAATGGTAATTTTCTGTTCGCAGGCAGAATTAGAACATGAAATTTAAGGATGCTACCTCTGTTGCTCAAGCAGTGGCTGAGTTTGCAGAACATGCAAGCCTAGCTGCTAGAGCTGTTGTAGAACTTTCAAGGCAATATTGTATTGATGATGGTGGTTCATGCCACTTAGGTTTCTAGGATGAAAGGTTGGAACATGGGCAATCATTTCCTGGAGATGGTAATGGTAATTTTTCTGTTGGCAGGCAGAATTGGAACATGAAATTTAAGGATTCTACCTCTGTTGCTCAAGTAGCGACTGAGTTTGCAGAACATGCAAGCCTAGCTGATAGAGCTGTTATAGAACTTTCAAGGCAATATTGTGTTGATGATGGTGGTTCATGCCACTTAGGTTTCAAGGATGAAAGGATGGAACATGGGCAATCATTTCCTGGAGATGGTAATGGTAATTCTTCTGTTGGCAGGCAGAATTGGAACATGAAATTTAAGAATGCTACCTCTGCTGCTCAAGCAGCGGCTGACTTTTAGAACATGCAAGCCTAGCTGCCAGAACTGTTGTAGATCTTTCAAGGCAATATTGTGTTGATGATGGTAGTTCAAGCCTCTTAGGTTTCAAGGATGACAGGTTGGTTGCAATCATTTCCTAGAGATGGTAATGGTAATTTTTCTGTTGGCAGGAAGAATTGGAACATGAAATTTAAGGATGCTACCTCTGCTGCTCAAGCATCGGTTGACTTTGCAGAACATGCACGCCTAGCTGCCAAAGCTGTTGTAGAACTTTCAAGACAGTATTGTGTTGATGATGGTGGTTCATGCCACTTAGGTTTCATGGATTAAAGGTTAGAATATGGGCAATCATTTCCTAGAGATAGTAATTTTCCTATTGGCAGGCAAAATTGGAACATGAAATTTAAGGATGCTACCTCTGCTGCTCAAGAAGCGGCTGAGTTTGCAGAACATGCAAGCCGAGCTTCCACAGCTGTTGTAGAACTTTCAAGGCAATATTGTGTTGATGATGGTGGTTCATACCACTTAGGTTTCTTGGATGAAAGGTTGGAACATGGGCAATCATTTCCTGGAGATGGTAATGGTAATTTTTCTGTTGGCAGACAGAATTGGAACATGAAATTTAAGGATGCTACCTCTGCTGCTCAAGCATCGGTTGAGTTTGCAGAATATGCAAGCCTAGCTGCCAGAGCTGTTGTAGAACTTTCAATGCAATATTGTGTTGAAGATGGTGGTTCATGCCAATTAGGTTTCAAGGATGAAAGATTGAAACCTGGGCAATCATTTCCTGGAGAAGGTAATGGTAATATTTCTGTTAGCAGACAGAATTGGAACATGAAATTTAAGGATGCTACCTCTGCTACTCAAGAAGCGGCTGAGTTTGCAGAACATGCAAGCCTAGGTGCCAGAGCTGTTGTAGAACTTTCAAGGCAATATTGTGTTGAAGATGGTGGTTCATGCCAATTAGGTTTCAAGGATGAAAGATTGAAACATGGGCAATCATTTCCTGGAGAAGGTAATGGTAATATTTCTGTTAGCAGGCAGAATTGGAACATGAAATTTAAGGATGCTACCTCTGCTACTCAAGAAGCGGCTGAGTTTGCAGAACATGCAAGCCTAGGTGCCAGAGCTGTTGTAGAACTTTCGAGGCAATATTATGTTGATGATGGTGGTTCATGCCACTTAGTTTTCAAGGATGAAAGGTTGGAACATGGGCAATCATTTCCTTGAGATGGTAATGGTAATATTTCTGTTGTCAGGCAGAATTGGAACATGAAATTTAAGGATGCTACCTCTGCTACTCAAGCAGCGGCTGACTTTGCAGAACATGCAAGACTAGCTGCCAGAACTGTTATAGAACTTTCAAGGCAATATTGTGTTGATAATGGTGGTTCAAGCCTCTTAGGTTTCAAGGATGAAAGGTTGGAATATGGGCAATCATTTCCTGGAGATGGTAATGTTTCTATTGGCAGGCAGAATTGGAACATGAAATTTAAGGATCCTACCTCTGCTGCTCAAGTAGCGGCTGACTTTGCAGAACATGCAAGCCTATGTGCCAGAGCTGTTGTAGAACTTTCAAGGCAATATTGTGTTGATGATGGTGGTTCATGCCACTTAGGTTTCAAGGATGAAAAGTTGGAACATGGGCAATCATTTCCTAGAGATGGTAATGGTAATTTTTCTGTTGGCAGGCATATTTGGAACATAAAATTTAAGGATGCTACCTCTGCTGCTCAAGCAGCGGCTGACTTTGCAGAAAATGCAAGCCTAGCTGCCAGAGCTGTTGTAGAACTTTCAAGGCAATATTGTGGTGATGATGGTGGTTCATGCCACTTAGGTTTCAAGGATGAAAGGTTGTAACATGGGCAATAATTTCCAAGAGATGATAATGGTAATTTCTCTGTTGGCAGGCAGAATTGGAACATGAAATTTAAGGATGCTACCTCTGCTGCTCAAGCAGTGGCTGACTTTGCAGAACATGCAAGCCTAGGTGCCATTGCTGGTGGAGAACTTTCAATGCAATATTGTGTTGATGATGGTGGTTCATGCCACTTAGGTTTCAAGGATGAGAGGTGTGAACATGGGCAATCATTTCCGGGAGATGGTAATGGTAATTTTTCTTTTGGCAGGCAGAATTGGAACATGAAAATTAAGGATGCTACCTCTACTGCTCAAGCAGCGGCTGACTTTGCAGAACATGCAAGCCTAGCTGCCAGAGCTGTTGTAGAATTCTCAAGGCAATATTGTGTTGATGATGGTGGTTCATGCCACTTAGGTTTCAAGGATGAAAGGTTGGAACATAGGCAATCAATTGCTGGAGATGGTAATGGTAATTTTTATGTTGGCAGGCAGAATTGGAACATGAAATTTAAGGATGCTACCTCTACTACTCAAGAAGCGACTGAGTTTGCAGAACATGCAAGCCTAGCTGCCAAAGCTGTTGTAGAACTTTCAAGGCAATATTGTGTTGATGATGGTGGTTCATGCCACTTAGGTTTCTAGGATGAAAGGTTGGAACATGGGCAATCATTTCCTGGAGATGGTAATGGTAATTTTTCTATTGGCAGGCAGAATTGGAACATGAAATTTAAGGATGCTACCTCTGCTGCTCAAGCAGCGGCTGAGTTTGCAGAACATGCAAGCCTAGCTGCTAGAGATATTGTAGAACTTTCAAGGCAATATTGTGTTGATGATGGTTGTTCATGCTACTTAGGTTTCAAAGATGAAAGGTTGGAACATGGGCAATCATTTCCTGGAGATGGTAATGGTAATTTTTCTATTGGCAGGCAGAATTGGAACATGAAATTTAAGGATGCTACCTCTGTTGCTTAAGCAGCGGCTAGGTTTGCAGAACGTACAAGCCTAGCTGCCAGAGCTGATGTAGAACGTTCAAGGTAATATGGTGTTGACGATGGTGGTTCATGCCACTTAGGTTTCAAGGATGAAAGGTTGGAACATGGGGAATCATTTCCTTGAGATCGTAATGGTAATTTTTCTCTTGGCAGGCAGAATTGGAACATGAAATTTAAGGATGCTACCTCTGCTGCTGCAGCGACTGGGTTTGCAGAACATTCAAACCTAGGTGCCAGAGCTGTTGTAGAACTTTCAAGGCAAATTGTGTTGATGATGGTGGTTCAAGCCACTTAGGTTTCAAGGATGAAAGGTTGGAACATGGGCAATCATTTCCTGGAGATGGTAATGGTAATATTTCTGTTGGCAGGCAGAATTGGAACATGAAATTTAAGGATACTACCTATGCTGCTCAAGCAGCGGCTGACTTTGCAGAACATGCAAGCCTAGCTACTAGAGCTGTTGTAGAACTTTCAAGGCAATATTTTGTTGATGATGGTGGTTCATGCCACTTAGGTTTCAAGGAGCAAAGGTTGGAACATGGGCAATCATTTTTCTGGAGATGGTAATGGTAATTTTTCTGTTGCAGGCAGAATTGGAGCATGAAATTTAAGGATGCTACCTCTGTTGCTCAAGCAGCGGCTAAGTTTGCAGAACATGCAAGCCTAGCTGCCAGAGCTGTTGTAGAACATTCAAGGCAATATTTTGTTGATGATGGTGGTTCATGCTACTTAGGTTTCAAGGATTAAAGGTTTGAACATGGGCAATCATTTCCTCGAGATGGTAATGGTAATTTTTCTGTTGGCAGGCAGAATTGGAACATGAAATTTAAGGATGCTACCTCTGCTGCTCAAGCAGCGGCTAAGTTTGTAGAACATGAAAACCTAGGTGCCAGAGCTGTTGTAGAACGTTCAAGGCAATATTATGTTGATGATGGTGGTTCATGCCACTTAGGTTTCAAGGATGAAAGGTTGGAACATGGGCAATCTCTTCCTAGAGATGGTAATGGCAATTTTTCTGTTGGCATGCAGAATTGGAAAATGAAATTTAAGGATGCTACCTCTGGTGCTCAAGCAGCGGCTGAGTTTGCAGAGCATGCAAGCCTAGCTGTAGGAGATGTTGTAGAATTTTCAAGGCAATATTGTGTTGATGATGGTGGTTCATGCCACTTAGGTTTCAAGGATGAAATGTTGGAACATGGGCAATCATTTCCTGGAGATGGTAATGGTAATTTTTCTGTTGGCAGGCAGAATTGGAACATGAAGTTTAAGGACGCTACCTCTGCTACTCAAGCAGCGGCTTAGTTTGCAGAACATGCAAGCCTAGTTGCTAGAGCTGTTGTAGAACTTTCAAGGTAATATGGTGTTGATGATGGTGGTTCATCCCACTTAGGTTTCAAGGATGAAAGGTTAGAATATGGGCAATCATTTCCTGGAGATGGTAAATTTACTATTAGCAGGCAGAATTGGAAGGGAAATATTGTGCTGATGTTGGTGGTTCATGCCACTTGGGTTTCAAGGATGAAAGGTTGGAACATGGGCAATCATTTCCTGGAGATGGTAATGGTAATTTTTCTGTTGGCAGGCATAATTGGAACATGAAATTTATGGATGCTACCTCTGCTGCTCAAGCAGCGGCTGACTTTACAGAACATGTAAGCCTAGCTGCCGGAGCTGTTGTACAACTTTCAAGGCAATAAATCATTGATGAACATGGGCAATTATTTCCTGGAGATGGCAATTTTTCTGTTGACAGGCAGAATTGGAACATGAAATTTAAGGATGCTACCTCTGTTGCTCAAGCAGCGGCTGTGTTTGCAGAACATGCACGCCTAGCTGTCAGATATGTTGTAGGACTTTCAAGGAAATATTGTGTTGATGATGGTGGTTCATGCCACTTAGGTTTCAAGGATGAAAGGTTGGAACATGGGCAATCATTTCCTGGAGATGGTAATTTTTCTGTTGGCAGGCTGAATTGGAACATGAAATTTAAGGATTCTACCTTTGTTGCTCAAGTAGCGACTGAGTTTGCAGAACATGCAAGCCTAGCTGCCAGAGCTATTGTAGGACTTTCAAGGCAATATTGTGTTGATGATGGTGGTTCATGCCACTTGGGTTTCAAGTATGAAATGTTGGAATATGGGCAATTATTTCCTGGAGATGGTAATTTTTCTATTGGCAGGTAGAATTGGAGCATGAAATTTAAGGATGCTACCTCTGCTTCTCAAGCAGCGGCTCATATTGCAGAACATGCAAATCTAGCTGCCAGAGCTGTTGTAGAACTTTCAAGGCAAGATTGTGTTGATGATGGTGGTTCATGCCACTTAGATTTCAAGGATGAAAGGTTGGAACATGGGCAATTATTTCCTAGAGATGGTAATGGTAATGTTTTTGTTGGAAGGCAGAATTGGAACATGAAATTTAAGGATGCTACTTCTGCTGCTCAAGCAGCGGCTGACTTTGCAGAACATGCACGCCTAGCTGCAAGAGCTGTTGTAGGACTTTCAAGGCAATATTGTGTTGATGATGGTGGTTCATGCCACTTAGGTTTCAAGGATGAAAGGTTGGAACATGGGAAATCATTTCCTGGAGATGGTAATGGTAATGGTAATTTTTCTGTTGGTAGGTAGAATTGGAACATGGAAATTAAGGATGCTACCGCTGCTGCTCAAGCAACGGCTGAGTTTGCAGAACATGCAAGCCTAGCTGTCAAAGATGTTATAGAACTTTCAAGGTAATATTGTGTTGATGATGGCGGTTCATGCCACTTAGTTTTCAAGGATGAAAGGTTGGAACATGGGCAATCATTTCCTGGAGATGGTAATGGTAATTTTTCTGTTTGCGGGCAGAATTGGAACATGAAATTTAAGGATGCTACCTCTGCTGCTCAAGCAGGGGCTGAGTTTGCAGAATATGCAAGCCTAGCTGGCAGAGCTGTTATAGAACTTTCAAGGCAATATTGTGTTGATGATGGTGCTTCATGCCACTTGGGTTTCAAAGATAAAAGGTTGGAACATGGGCAATCATTTCCTAGAGATGGTAATGGTAATTTTTCTGTTGGCAGGCATAATTGGAACATGAAATTTAAGGATGCTACCTCTGCTGCTCAAGCAGCGGCTGACTCTACAGAACATGTAAGCCTAGGTGACACAGCTATTGTAGAACTTTCAAGGCAATATTGTATTGATGATGGTGGTTCATACCACTTAGGTTTCAAGAATGAAAGGTTGGAACATGGGCAATTATTTCCTGGAGATGGTATTGGTAATTTTTCTGTTGGCAGGTAGAATTGGAACATGAAATTTAAGGATGCTACCTCTGCTGCTCAAGCAGCGGCCGAGTTTGCAGAACATGCAAGCCTAGCTACCAGAGCTGTTGTAGGACTTTAAAGGCAATATTGTGTTGATGATGGTGGTTCATGCCACTTAAGTTTCAAGGATGAAAGTTTGGAACATGGGCAATCATTTCCTAGAGATGGTAATGGTAATGTTTTTGTTGGAAGGCAGAATTGGAACATGAAATTTAAGGATGCTACCTCTGCTGCTCAAGTAGTGGCTGAGTTTGCAGAATATGCAATCCTAGCTGCTAGAGCTGTTGTAGAACTTTCAAGGCAATACTGTGTTGATGATGGTGGTTCATGCCACTTAGGTTTCAAGGATGAAAGGTTGGAACATGGGAAATCATTTCTTGGAGATGGTAATGGTAATTTTTTTGTTGGCAGCTAGATTTGGAACATGAAATTTACGGATGCTTCCTGTGCTGCTCAAGCAGCGGCTGGGTTTGCAGAACATGCAAGCCTAGCTGCCAGAGCTGTTGTAGGGCTTTCAAGGCAATATTGTGTTGATGATGGTGGTTCATGCCACTTGGGTCTCAAGGATGAAATGTTGGAATATGGGCAATCATTTCCTGGAGATGGTAATTTTTCTATTGGCAGGCAGAATTGGAACATGAAATTTAAGGATGCTACCTCTGCTTCTCAAGCAGCGGCTCACTTTGCATAACATGCAAACCTATCTGCCAGAGCTGTTGTAGAACTTTCAAGGCAAGATTATGTTGATGATGGTGGTTCATGCCACCGAGTTTCAAGGATGAAAGGTTGGAACATGGGCAATTATTTCCTGGAGATAGTAATGGTAATTTTTCTATTTGCAGGCAAAATTGGAACATGAAATTTAAGGATGCTATCTCTGCTGCTCAAGCAATGGCTGAATTTGCAGAACATGCACGCCTAGCTGCAAGAGCTGTTGTAGGACTTTCAAGGAAATATTGTGTTGATGATGGTGGTTCATGCCACTTAGGTTTCAAGGATGAAAGGTTGGAACATGGGCAATCATTTCCTGGAGATGGTAATGGTAATGTTTTTGTTAGCAGGCAGAATTGGAACATAAAATTTAAGGATGCTACCTCTGCTGCTCAAGCAGCGGCTGCGTTTGCAGAACATGCAAGCCTAGCTACTAGAGCTGTTGTAGGACTTTAAAGGCAATATTGTGTTGATGATGGTGGTTCATACCACTTAAGTTTCAAGGATGAAAGTTTGGAACAGGGGCAATCATTTCCGGGAGATGGTAATGGTAATGTTTTTGTTGGAAGGCAGAATTGGAACATGAAATTTAAGGATGCTACCTCTGCTGCTCAAGCAGGGGCTGAGTTTGCAGAATATGCAAGCCTAGCTGGCAGAGCTGTTATAGAACTTTCAAGGCAATATTGTGTTGATGATGGTGCTTCATGCCACTTGGGTTTCAAAGATGAAAGGTTGGAACATGGGCAATCATTTCCTAGAGATGGTAATGGTAATTTTTCTGTTGGCAGGCATAATTGGAACATGAAATTTAAGGATGCTACCTCTGCTGCTCAAGCAGCGGCTGACTCTACAGAACATGTAAGCCTAGGTGACACAGCTATTGTAGAACTTTCAAGGCAATATTGTATTGATGATGGTGGTTCATACCACTTAGGTTTCAAGAATGAAAGGTTGGAACATGGGCAATTATTTCCTGGAGATGGTATTGGTAATTTTTCTGTTGGCAGGTAGAATTGGAACATGAAATTTAAGGATGCTACCTCTGCTGCTCAAGCAGCGGCCGAGTTTGCAGAACATGCAAGCCTAGCTACCAGAGCTGTTGTAGGACTTTAAAGGCAATATTGTGTTGATGATGGTGGTTCATGCCACTTAAGTTTCAAGGATGAAAGTTTGGAACATGGGCAATCATTTCCTGGAGATGGTAATGGTAATGTTTTTGTTGGAAGGCAGAATTGGAACATGAAATTTAAGGATGCTACCTCTACTGCTCAAGTAGTGGCTGAGTTTGCAGAATATGCAATCCTAGCTGCTAGAGCTGTTGTAGAACTTTCAAGGCAATACTGTGTTGATGATGGTGGTTCATGCCACTTAGGTTTCAAGGATGAAAGGTTGGAACATGGGAAATCATTTCTTGGAGATGGTAATGGTAATTTTTTTGTTGGCAGCTAGATTTGGAACATGAAATTTACGGATGCTTCCTGTGCTGCTCAAGCAGCGGCTGGGTTTGCAGAACATGCAAGCCTAGCTGCCAGAGCTGTTGTAGGGCTTTCAAGGCAATATTGTGTTGATGATGGTGGTTCATGCCACTTGGGTCTCAAGGATGAAATGTTGGAATATGGGCAATCATTTCCTGGAGATGGTAATTTTTCTATTGGCAGGCAGAATTGGAACATGAAATTTAAGGATGCTACCTCTGCTTCTCAAGCAGCGGCTCACTTTGCATAACATGCAAACCTATCTGCCAGAGCTGTTGTAGAACTTTCAAGGCAAGATTATGTTGATGATGGTGGTTCATGCCACCGAGTTTCAAGGATGAAAGGTTGGAACATGGGCAATTATTTCCTGGAGATAGTAATGGTAATTTTTCTATTTGCAGGCAAAATTGGAACATGAAATTTAAGGATGCTATCTCTGCTGCTCAAGCAATGGCTGAATTTGCAGAACATGCACGCCTAGCTGCAAGAGCTGTTGTAGGACTTTCAAGGAAATATTGTGTTGATGATGGTGGTTCATGCCACTTAGGTTTCAAGGATGAAAGGTTGGAACATGGGCAATCATTTCCTGGAGATGGTAATGGTAATGTTTTTGTTAGCAGGCAGAATTGGAACATAAAATTTAAGGATGCTACCTCTGCTGCTCAAGCAGCGGCTGCGTTTGCAGAACATGCAAGCCTAGCTACTAGAGCTGTTGTAGGACTTTAAAGGCAATATTGTGTTGATGATGGTGGTTCATACCACTTAAGTTTCAAGGATGAAAGTTTGGAACAGGGGCAATCATTTCCGGGAGATGGTAATGGTAATGTTTTTGTTGGAAGGCAGAATTGGAACATGAAATTTAAGGATGCTACCTCTGCTGCTCAAGTAGTGGCTGAGTTTGCAGAATATGCAATCCTAGCTGCTAGAGCTGTTGTAGAACTTTCAAGGCAATACTGTGTTGATGATGGTGGTTCATGCCACTTAGGTTTCAAGGATGAAAGGTTGGAACATGGGAAATCATTTCTTGGAGATGGTAATGGTAATTTTTTTGTTGGCAGCTAGATTTGGAACATGAAATTTAAGGATGCTTCCTGTGCTGCTCAAGCAGCGGCTGGGTTTGCAGAACATGCAAGCCTAGCTGCCAGAGCTGTTGTAGGGCTTTCAAGGCAATATTGTGTTGATGATGGTGGTTCATGCCACTTGGGTCTCAAGGATGAAATGTTGGAATATGGGCAATCATTTCCTGGAGATGGTAATTTTTCTATTGGCAGGCAGAATTGGAACATGAAATTTAAGGATGCTACCTCTGCTTCTAAAGCAGCGGCTCACTTTGCATAACATGCAAACCTATCTGCCAGAGCTGTTGTAGAACTTTCAAGGCAAGATTATGTTGATGATGGTGGTTTATGCCACTGAGTTTCAAGGATGAAAGGTAGGAACATAGGCAATTATTTCCTGGAGATGGTAATGGTAATTTTTCTATTTGCAGGCAAAATTGGAACATGAAATTTAAGGATGCTATCTCTGCTGCTCAAGCAATGGCTGAATTTGCAGAACATGCACGCCTAGCTGCAAGAGCTGTTGTAGGACTTTCAAGGAAATATTGTGTTGATGATGGTGGTTCATGCCACTTAGGTTTCAAGGATGAAAGGTTGGAACATGGGCAATCATTTCCTGGAGATGGTAATGGTAATGTTTTGGTTAGCAGGCAGAATTGGAACATAAAATTTAAGGATGCTACCTCTGCTACTCAAGCAGCGGCTGCGTTTGCAGAATATGCAAGCCTAGCTGCCAGAGCTGTTGTAGGACTTTCAAGGAAATATTGTATTGATGATGGTGGTTCATGCCACTTAGGTTTCAAGGATGAAAGGTTGGAACATGGGCAATCATTTCCTGGAGATGGAAAAGGTAATGTTTTTGTTGGAAGGCAGAATTGGAACATGAAATTTAAGGATGCTACCTCTGCTACTCAAGCAGGGGCTAAGTTTGCAGAATATGCAATCCTAGCTGCAAGAGCTATTGTAGAACTTTCAGGGCAATATTGTGTTGATGGTGGTGGTTCATGCCACCTAGGTAATTTCCTGGAGATGGTAATGGTAATATTTCTGTTGGCAGGTAGAATTGGAATATGAAATTTAAGGATACTACCTCTATTGCTCAAGAAGCGACTGAGTTTGCAGAACATGCAAGCCTAGCGCCAGAGCTGTTGTTGAACTTTCAAGGCAATATTGTGTTAATAATGGTGGTTCATAATGACGGTGGTTCATACCACTTAGGTTTCAAGGATGAAATGTTGGAACATGGGCAATCATTTCCTGGAGATGGTGATAGTTATGTTTCTGCTGGCAGGCAGAATTGGAACATGAAATTTAAGGATGCTACCTCTGCTACTCAAGCAGCGGCTGAGTTTGCAGAACATGCAAGCCTAGCTGCTAGAGCTGTTGTAGGACTTTAAAGGCAATATTATGTTGATGATGGTGGTTCATCCCACTTAGGTTTCAAGGATGAAAGTTTGGAACATGGGCAATCATTTCCTAGAGATGGTAACGGTAATGTTTTTGTTGGAAGGCAGAATTGGAACATGAAATTTAAGGATGCTACCTCTGCTGCTCAAGTAGTGGCTGAGTTTGCAGAATATGCAATCCTAGCTGCTAGAGCTGTTGTAGAACTTTCAAGGCAATACTGTGTTGATGATGGTGGTTCATGCCACTTAGGTTTCAAGGATGAAAGGTTGGAACATGGGAAATCATTTCCTGGAGATGGTAATGGTAATTGTTTTTTGGCAGCTAGATTTGGAACATGAAATTTAAGGATGCTTCCTGTGCTACTCAAGCAGTGGCTGGGTTTGCAGAACATACAAGCCTCGCTGCCAGAGCTGTTGTAGGGCTTGCAAGGCAATATTGTGTTGATAATGGTGGTTCATGCCACTTGGGTCTCAAGGATGAAATGTTGGAATATGGGCAATCATTTCCTGGAGATGGTAATTTTTCTATTGGCAGTCAGAATTGGAACATGAAATTTAAGGATGCTACCTCTGCTTCTCAAGCAACGGCTCACTTTGCAGAACATGCAAACCTAGCTGCCAGCGCTGTTGTAGAACTTTCAAGGCAATATTGAGTTGATGATGGTGGTTCATGCCACTTAGGTTTCAAGGATGAAAGGTTGGAACATGGGCAATCATTTCCTTGAGATGGTAATGGTAATTTTTCTTTTGGCAGGCAGAAATGGAACATGAAATTTAAGGATGCTACTTCTGCTGCACAAGCAGCGGCTGACTTTGCAGAACATGCACGCCTAGCTGCAAGAGCTGTTGTAGGACTTTCAAGGCAATATTGTGTTGATGATGGTGGTTCATGCCACTTAGGTTTCAAGGATGAAAGGTTGGAACATGGGAAATCATTTCCTGGAGATGGTAATGGTAATGGTAATTTTTCTGTTGGCAGGTAGAATTGGAACATGAAAATTAAGGATGCTACCTTTGCTGCTCAAGCAACGGCTGAGTTTGCCGAACATGCAAGCCTAGCTGTCAAAGATGTTGTAGAACTTTTAAGGTAATATTGTGTTGATGATGGCGGTTCATGCCACTTAGTTTTCAAGGATGAAAGGTTGGAATATGGGCAATCATTTCCTTGAGATGGTATTGGTAATTTTTCTTTGGGCAGGTAGAATTGGAACATGAAATTTAAGTATGCTACCTCTGCAGCTCAAGCAGCGGCTGAGTTTACAGAACATGCAAGCCTAGCTGCCAGAGCTGTTGTAGGACTTTCAAGGCAATATTGTGTTGATGATGGTGGTTCATGCCACTTAGGTTTCAAGGATGAAAGGTTGGACCATGGGCAATCATTTCCTGGAGATGGTAATGGTAATGTTTTTATCGGAAGGCAGAATTGGAACATGAAATTTAAGGATGGTACCTCTGCTGCATAAGCAGGGGCTGAGTTTGCAGAATATGCAATCCTAGCTGCAAGAGCTATTGTAGAACTTTCAGGGCAATATTATGTTGATGGTGGTAGTTCATGCCACGTAGGTAATTTCCTGGAGATGGTAATGGTAATATTTCTGTTGGCAGGTAGAATTGGAACATGAAATTTAAGGTTGCTACCTCTGTTGCTCAAGAAGCGACAGAGTTTGCAGAACATGCAAGCCTAGCGCCAGAGCTGTTGTAGAACTTTCAAGGCAATATTGTGTTGATGATGGTGGTTCATAATGATGGTGCCTCATACCACTTAGGTTTTAAGGATGAAATATTGGAACATGGGCAATCATTTCTTGGAGATGGTGATAGTTATGTTTCTGCTGGCAGGTAGAATTGGAACATGAAATTTAAGGATGCTACCTCTGCTGCTCAAGCAGCGGCTGAGTTTGCAGAACATGCAAGCCTAGCTGCCAGAGCTGTTGTAGGACTTTAAAGGCAATATTATGTTGATGATGGTGCTACATCCCACTTAGGTTTCAAGGATGAAAGTTTGGAACATGGGCAATCATTTCCTGGAGATGGTAATGGTAATGTTTTTGTTGGAAGGCAGAATTGGAACATGAAATTTAAGGATGCTACCTCTGCTGCTCAAGTAGTGGCTGAGTTTGTAGAATATGCAATCATACCTGCTAGAGCTGTTGTAGAACTTTTAAGGCAATACTGTGTTGATGATGGTGGTTCATGCCACTTAGGTTTCACGGATGAAAGGTTGGAACATGGGAAATCATTTCCTGGAGATGGTAATGGTAATTTTTTTGTTGGCAGCTAGATTTGGAACATGAAATTTAAGGATGCTTCCTGTGCAGCTCAAGTAGCGGCTGGGTTTGCAGAACATGCAAGCCTAGCGCCAGAGCTGTTGTAGAACTTTCAAGGCAATATTGTGTTGATGATGGTGGTTCATAATGATGGTGCCTCATACCACTTAGGTTTTAAGGATGAAATATTGGACCATGGGCAATCATTTCCTGGAGATGGTGATAGTTATGTTTCTGCTGGCAGGTAGAATTGGAACATGAAATTTAAGGATGCTACCTCTGCTGCTCAAGCAGCGGCTGAGTTTGCAGAACATGCAAGCCTAGCTGCCAGAGCTGTTGTAGGACTTTAAAGGCAATATTATGTTGATGATGGTGGTACATCCCACTTAGGTTTCAAGGATGAAAGTTTGGAACATGGGCAATCATTTCCTGGAGATGGTAATGGTAATGTTTTTGTTGGAAGGCAGAATTGGAACATGAAATTTAAGGATGCTACCTCTGCTGCTCAAGTAGTGGCTGAGATTGTAGAATATGCAATCCTACCTGCTAGAGCTATTGTAGAACTTTTAAGGCAATACTGTTTTGATGATGGTGGTTCATGCCACTTAGGTTTCACGGATGAAAGGTTGGAACATGGGAAATCATTTCCTGGAGATGGTAATGGTAATTTTTTTGTTGGCAGCTAGATTTGGAACATGAAATTTAAGGATGCATCCTGTGTAGCTCAAGTAGCGGCTGGGTTTGCAGAACATGCAAGCCTAGCTGCCAGAGCTGTTGTAGGACTTTCAAGGAAATATTGTGTTGATGATGGTGGTTCATGCCACTTAGGTTTCAAGGATGAAAGGTTGGAACATGGGCAATCATTTCCTGGAGATGGTAATGGTAATGTTTTTGTTACAAGGCAGAATTGGAACATAAAATTTAAGGATGCTACCTCTGCTACTCAAGCAGGGGCTGAGTTTGCAGAATATGCAATCCTAGCTGCAAGATCTGTTGTAGAACTTTCAGGGCAATATTGTGTTGCTGGTGGTGGTTCATGCCACCTAGGTAATTTCCTGGAGATAGTAATGGTAATATTTCTGTTGGTAGGTAGAATTAGAACATGAAATTTAAATATGCTACCTCTGTTGCTCAAGAAGAGACTGAGTTTGCATAACATGCAAGCCTAGCGCCTGAGCTGTTGTAGAACTTTCAAGGCAATATTGTGTTGATGATGGTGGTTCATAATGATGGTGGTTCATACCACTTAGGTTTCAAGGATGAAATTTTGGAACATGGGCAATCATTTCCTGGAGATGATGATAGTTATGTTTCTGCTGGCAGGCAGAATTGGAACATGAAATTTAAGGATGCTACCTCTGCTGCTCAAGCAGCGGCTGACTTTGCAGAACATGCAAGCCTAGCTGCCAGAGCTGTTGTAGAACTTTCAAGGCAATATTGTGTTGATGATAGTGGTTCATGCCACTTAGGTTTCAAGGATGAAATGTTGGAACATGGGCAATCATTTCCTGGAGATGGTATTTTTAATTTTTCTGTTGGCAGGTAGAATTGGAAAATGAAATTTAATGATGCTACCTCTGCTGCTCAAGCAGCGGCTGAGTTTGCAGAACATGAAAGCCTAGCTGCCAGAGCTGTTGTAGGACTTTCAAGGCAATATTGTGTTGATGATGGTGGTTCATGCCACTTAGTTTTCAAGGATGAAAGGTTGGAACATGGGCAATCATTTCCTGGAGATAGTAATGGTAATGTTTTTGTTACAAGGCAGAATTGGAACAAGAAATTTGAGGATGCTACCTCTGCTACTCAAGCAGGGGCTGAGTTTGCAGAATATGCAATCCTAGCTGCAAGATCTGTTGTAGAACTTTCAGGGCAATATTGTGTTGATGGTGGTGGTTTATGCCACCTAGGTAATTTCCTTGAGATGGTAATGGTAATATTTCTGTTGGCAGGTAGAATTGGAACATGAAATTTAAGGATGCTACCTCTGTTGCTCAAGAAGCGACTGAGTTTGCAGAACATGCAAGCCTAGCGCCAGAGCTGTTGTAGAACATTCAAGGCAATATTGTGTTGATGATGGTGGTTCATAATGATGGTGGTTCATACCACTTAGGTTTCAAGGATGAAATTTTGGAACATGGGCAATCATTTCCTGGAGATGGTGATAGTTATGTTTCTGCTGGCAGGCAGAATTGGAACATGAAATTTAAGGATGCTACCTCTGCTGCTCAAGCAGCGGCTGACTTTGCAGAACATGCAAGCCTAGCTGCCAGAGCTGTTGTAGAACTTTCAAGGCAATATTGTGTTGATGATAGTGGTTCATGCCTCTTAGGTTTCAAGGATGAAAGGTTGGAACATGGGAAATCATTTCCTGGAGATGGTAATGGTAATGGTAATTTTTCTGTTGGCAGGTAGAATTGGAACATGAAAATTAAGGATGCTACCTCTGCTGCTCAAGCAGCGGCTGAGTTTGCAGAACATGCAAGCCTAGCTGTCAAAGATGTTGTAGAACTTTCAAGGTAATATTGTGTTGATGATAGCGGTTCATGCCACTTAGTTTTCAAGGATGAAAGTTTGGAACATGTGCAATCATTTCCTGGAGATGGTATTGGTAATTTTTCTGTTGGCAGGTAGAATTGGAACATGAAATTTAAGGATGCTACCTCTGGTGCTCAAGCAGCGGCTGAGTTTGTAGAATATGCAAGCCTAGCTGCCAGAGCTATTGTAGGACTTTCAAGGCAATATTGTGTTGATGATGGTGGTTCATGCCACTTAGGTTTCAAGGATGAAAGGTTGGAACATGGGCAATCATTTCCTGGAGATGGTAATGGTAATGTTTTTGTTACAAGGCAGAATTGGAACATGAAATTTAAGGATGCTACCTCTGCTGCTCAAGCAGGGGCTGAGTTTGAAGAATATGCAATCCTAGCTGCAAGAGCTGTTGTAGAACTTTCAGGGCAATATTGTGTTGATGGTGGTGGTTCATGCCACCTAGGTAATTTCCTGGAGATGGTAATGGTAATATTTCTGTTGGCAGGTAGAATTAGAACATGAAATTTAAGGATGCTACCTCTGTTGCTCAAGAAGCGACTGAGTTTGCAGAACATGCAAGCCTAGCGCCAGAGCTGTTGTAGAACTTTCAAGGCAATATTGTGTTGATGATGGTGGTTCATACCACTTAGGTTTCAAGGATGAAATGTTGGAACATGGGCAATCATTTCCTGGAGATGGCATTGGTAATTTTTCTGTTGGCAGGTAGAATTGGAACATGAAATTTAAGGATGCTACCTCTGCTGTTCAAGCAGCGGCTGAGTTTGCAGAACATGCAAGCCTAGCTGCCGGAGCTGTTGTAGGACTATCAAGGCAATATTATGTTGATGATGGTGGTTCATTCCACTTAGGTTTCAAGGATGAAAGGTTGGAACATGGGCAATCATTTCCTGGAGATGGTAATGGTAATGTTTTTGTTGGAAGGCAGAATTGGAACATGAAATTTAAGGATGCTACCTCTGCTACTCAAGTAGGGGCTGAGTTTGAAGAATATGCAATCCTAGCTGCAAGATCTATTGTAGAACTTTCAGGGAAATATTGTGTTGATTGTGGTGGTTCATGCCGCCTAGGTAATTTCCTGGAGATGGTAATGGTAATATTTCTGTTGGCAGGTAGAATTGGAACATGAAATTTAAGGATGCTACCTCTGTTGCTCAAGAAGCGACTGAGTTTGCAGAACATGCAAGCCTAGCGCCTGAGCTGTTGTAGAACTTTCAAGGCAATATTGTGTTGATGATGGTGGTTCATAATGATGGTGGTTCATACCACTTAGGTTTCAAGGATGAAATTTTGGAACATGGGAAATCATTTCCTGGAGATGGTGATAGTTATGTTTCTGCTGGCAGGCAGAATTGGAACATGAAATTTAAGGATGCTACCTCTGCTGCTCAAGCAGCGGCTGACTTTGCAGAACATGCAAGCCTAGCTGCCAGAGCTGTTGTAGGACTTTCAAGGCAATATTGTGTTGATGATGGTGGTTCATGCCACTTAGGTTTCAAGGATGAAAGGTTGGAGCATGGGCAATCATTTCCTGGAGATGGTAATGGTAAGGTTTTTGTTGGCAGGCGGAATTGGAACATGAAATTTAAGGATGCTACCTCTGCTGCTCTAGCAGCGGCTGAGTTTGCAAAATATGCAATCCTAGTTGCCAGAGCTGTTGTAGAACTTTCAAGGCAATATTATGTTGATGATGGTGGTTCATGCCACTTAGGTTTCAAGGATGAAAGGATGGAACATGTGAAATCATTTCTTGGAGATGGTAATGGTAATGTTTCTGTTGGCAGGCATAATTGGAACATGAAATTTAAGGATGCTACCTCTGTTTCTCAAGCAGCGGCAGACTTTGCAGAACATGAAAGCCTAGGTGCCAGAGCTGTTGTAGAACTTTCAAGGCAATATTGTGTTGATGATGGTGGTTCATGCCACTTAGGTTTTAAGGATGAAAGGTTGGAACATGGGCAATTATTTCCTGGAGATGGTAATGGTAATTTTTCTGTTGGCAGGCAGAATTGGAACATGAAATTTAAGGATACTACATCTGTTGCTCAAGCAGCGGTTGAGTTTGTAGTATATGCAAGCCTAGCTGCCAGAGCTGTTGTAGAACTTTCAAGGCAATATTGTATTTATGATGGTGGTTCATGCAACTTAGGTTTCAAGGATGAAAGGTTGGAACATGGGCAATTATTTCCTGGAGATGGTAATATTTCTGTTGGCAGGCAGAATTGGAACATGAAATTTAAGGATGGTACCTCTATTTCTCAAGCAGCAGCTGAGTTTGCAGAACATGCATGCCTAGCTGCCAGAGTTGTTTTAGGACTTTCAAGGAAATATTATGTTGATGATGGTGGTTCATGCTACTTAGGTTTCAAGGATGAAAGGTTGGAACATGGGCAATCATTTCCTGGAGATGGTAATGGTAATATTTTTGTTGGCAGGCAGAATTGGAACTTGAAATTTAAGGATGCTACCTCTGCTGCTCAAGCAGCGGCTGAGTTTGCAGAATATGCAATCCTAGCTGCCAGAGCTGTTGTAGAACTTTCAAGGCAATACTGTGTTGATGATGGTGGTTCATGCCACTTAGGTTTCAAGGATGAAAGGTTGGAGCATGGGAAATAATACCTGGAGATGGTAATGGTAATTTTTCTATTGGCAGGCAGAATTGGAACATGAAATTTAAGGATGCTACCTATGCTGCTCAAGTAGCGGCTGAGTTTGCAGAACATGCAAGCCTAGCTGCCAGAGCTATGGTAGAACTTTCAAGGCAATATTGTGTTGATGATGGTGGTTCATGCCACTGAGGTTTCAAGGATGAAACGTTAGAACATGGGCAATCATTTCCTTGAAATGGTAATGGTAATTTTTCTGTTGGCAGGCAGAACTGGAACATGAAATTTTAGGATGCTACCTCTGCTTCTCAAGCAGCGGCTGAGTTTGCAGAACATGCAAGCCTAGCTGCCAGAGCTGTTGTAGAACTTTCATGAAAATATTGTGTTGATGATGGTGGTTCATGCCACTGAGGTTTCAAGGATGAAAGGTTGGAACATGGGAAATCATTTCCTAGAAATGGTAATGGTAATTTTTCTGTTGGCAGGCAGAATTGGAACATGAAATTTAAAGATGCTACCTCTGCTGCTCAAGCAGTGGCTGAGTTTGCAGAACATGCAAGCCTAACTGCCAGAGCTGTTGTAGGACTTTCAAGGCAATATTGTGTTAATGATGGTGGTTCATACCACTTGGGTTTCAAGGATGAAATGTTGGAATATGGGCAATCATTTCCTGGAGATGGTAATTTTTCTATTGGCAGGCAGAATGGGAACATGAAATTTAAGGATGCTACCTCTGCTGCTCAAGCAGCGACTGACTTTGCAGAATATGAAACCCTAGCTGCTAAAGCTGTTGTAGAACTTTCAAGGCAATATTGTGTTGATGATGGTGGTTCATACCACTTAGGTTTCAAGGATGAAAGGTTGGAACATGGGCAATCATTTCCTCGGGATGGTAATTTTTCTGTTGGCACGTAGAATTGGAACATGAAATTTAAGGATGCTACCTCTATTGCTCAAGCAGCGGCTGAGTTTGCAGAACATGCAAGCCTAGCTGCCAGAGCTGTTGTAGAACTTTCAAGGCAATATTGTGTTGATGATGGTGGTTCATGCCACTAAGGTTTCAAGGATGAAATGTTGGAATATGGGCAATCATTTTCTGGAGATGGTAATTTTTCTATTGGCAGGCAGAATGGGAACATAAAATTTAAGGATGCTACATCTGCTGCTCAAGCAGCGACTGACTTTGCAGAATATGAAACCCTAGCTGTTAGAGCTGTTGTAGAACTTTCAAGGCAATATTGTGTTGATGATGGTGGTTCATACCACTTAGGTTTCAAGGATGAAAGGCTGGAACATGGGCAATCATTTCCTGGAGATGGTAATTTTTCTCTTGGCACGCAGAATTAGAACATGAAATTTAAGGATACTACCTCTGCTGCTCAAGCAGCGGCTGAGTTTGCAGAATATGCAAGCCTAGCTGCCAGAGCTGTTGTAGAACTTTCAAGGCAATATTGTGTTGATGATGGTGGTTCATGCCACTAAGGTTTCAAGGATGAAACGTTGGAACATAGGCAATCATTTCCTTGAAATGGTAATGGTAATTTTTATGTTGGCAGGCAGAATTGGAACATGAAATTTAAGGATGCTACCTCTGCTGCTCAAGCAACGGTTGAGTTTGCAGAACATGCAAGCCTAGCTGCCAGAGCTGTTGCAGAACTTTCAAGGCAATATTGTGTTGATGATGGTGGTTCATACCACTTAGGTATTAAGGATGAAAGGTTGCAACATGAGCAATCATTTCCTGGAGATGGTAATTTTTCTATGGCAGGCAGAATTGGAACATGAAATTTATAGATGTTACCTCTGCTGCTCAAGCAGTGGCTGAGTTTGCAGAACAGGTAAGCCTAGGTGCCAGAGCTGTTGTAGAACTTTCAAGGCAATATTGTGTTGATGATGATGCTTCATGCCACTTAGGTTTCAAGGATGAAAGGTTAGAACATGGGCAATCATTTCCTGGAGATGGTATTGGTAATTTTTCTTTTGGCAGGCAGAATTGGAACATGAAATTTAAGGATGCTACCTCTGCTGCTCAAGTAGCAGCTGAGTTTTTAGAACATGCAAGCCTAGCTACCAGAGTTATTGTAGAACTTTCAAGGCAATATTGTGTTGATGATGGTGGTTCATGCCACTTAGTTTTCAAGGATGAAAGGTTGGAACATGGGCAATCATTTCCTGGAGATGGTAATGATAATTTTTCCGTTGGCAGGCAGAATTGGAACACGAAATTTAAAGATGCTACCGTTGCTGCTCAAGAAGGGGCTAAGTTTGCAGAACATGCAAGCCTAGCTGCCAGAGCAGTTGTAGAACTTTCAAGGCAATATTGTATTGATGATGGTGGTTCATGCCACTGAGGTTTCAAGTATGAAAGGTTGGAACATGGGCAATCATTTCCTGAAGATTGTAATTTTTCTATTGGCAGGCAGAATTGGAACATGAAATTTAAGGATGCTACATCTGCTACTCAAGCAGCGGCTCACTTTGCAGAACATGCAAGCCTAGTTGCCAGAGCTGCTGTAGAACTTTCAAGGCAATATTGTGTTGATGATGGTGGTACATGCCACTTAGGTTTCAAGGATGAAAGGTTGGAACATGGGCAATTATTTCCTGGAGATGGTAATGGTAATTTTTCTGTTGGCAGGAAGAATTGGAACATGAAATTTAAGGATGCTACCTCTGCTGCTTAAGCAGCGGCTGACTTTGCAGAACATGCAACCCTAGCTGCCAGAGCTGTTGTAGAACTTTCAAGGCAATATTGTGTTGACGATGGTGGTTCATGCAACTTAGGTTTCAAGGATGAAAGGTTGGAATATGGGCAATCATTTCCTGGAGATGGTAATGGTAATTTTTCAATTGGCAGGCAGAATTGGAACATGAAATTTAAGGATGCTACCTCTGCTGCTCAAGTAGCGGCTGAGTTTGCAGAACATGCAAGCCTTGCTGCCAGAGCTTGGTAGAACTTTCAAAGCAATATTGTGTTGATGATGGTGGTTCATTCCACTGAGGTTTCAAGGATGAAACGCTGGAACATGGGCAATCATTTCCTTGAAATGGTAATGGTAATTTTTCTGTTGCCAGGCATAATTGGAACATGAAATTTAAGGATGCTACCTCTGCTGCTCAAGCAGCGGCTGAGTTTGCAGAACATGCTAGCCTAGCTGCCAGAGCTGTTGTAGAACTTTCAAGGCAATATTGTATTGATGATGGTTGTTCATACCACTTAGGTTTCAAGGATGAAAGGTTGGAACATGGGCAATCATTTCCTGGAGATGGTAACTTTTCTGTTGGCAGGCAGAATTGGAACATGAAATTTAAGGATGCTACCTCTGCTGCTCAACCAGGGGCTGAGTTTGTATAATATGCAAGCCTAACTGCCAGTGCTATTGTAGAACTTTCAAGGAAACATTGTATTGATGATGGTGGTTCATGCCAATTAGGTTTCAAGGATGAAAGGTTGGAATATGGGCAATCATTTCCTGGAGATTGTAATTTTTCATTTGGCAGGCAGAATTGGAACATGAAATTTAAGGATGCTACCTCTGCTGCTCAAGCAGCGACTCACTTTGCAGAACATGCAAGCCTAGCTGCCAGAGCTGCTGTAGAACTTTCAAGGCAATATTGTGTTGATGATGGTGGTACATGCCACTTAGGTTTCAAGGATGAAAGGTTGGAACATGGGCAATTATTTCCTGAAGATAGTAATGGTAATTTTTCTGTTGGCAGGCAGAATTGGAACATGAAATTTAAGGATGCTACCTCTGCTGCTCAAGTAGCGGCTGAGTTTTTAGAACATGCAAGCCTAGTTACCAGAGCTGTTGTAGAACTATCAAGGCAATATTGTGTTGATGATGGTGGTTCATGCCACTTAGTTTTCAAGGATGAAAAGTTTGAACATGGGCAATCATTTCCTGGAGATGGTAATGATAATTTTTCTGTTGGCAGGCAGAATTGGAACATGAAATTTAAAGATGCTACCATTGCTGCTCAAGAAGGGGCTAAGTTTGCAGAACATGCAAGCCTAGCTGCCAGAGCAGTTGTAGAACTTTCAAGGCAATATTGTATTGATGATGGTGGTTCATGCCACTGAGGTTTCAAGTATGAAAGGTTGGAACATGGGCAATCATTTCCTGAAGATTGTAATTTTTCTATTGGCAGGCAGAATTGGAACATGAAATTTAAGGATGCTACATCTGCTACTCAAGCAGCGGCTCACTTTGCAGAACATGCAAGCCTAGTTGCCAGAGCTGCTGTAGAACTTTCAAGGCAATATTGTGTTGATGATGGTGGTACATGCCACTTAGGTTTCAAGGATGAAAGGTTGGAACATGGGCAATTATTTCCTGGAGATGGTAATGGTAATTTTTCTATTGGCAGGCAGAATTGGAACATGAAATTTAAGGATGCTACCTCTGCTGCTCAAGTAACGGCTGAGTTTGCAGAACATGCAAGCCTAGCTGCCAGAGCTGTGGTAGAACTTTCAAGGCAATATTGTGTTGATGATGGTGGTTCATTCCACTTAGGTTTCAAGGATGAAACGTTGGAACATGGGCAATCATTTTCTTGAAATGGTAATGGTAATTTTTCTGTTGACAGGCAGAATTGGAACATGAAATTTAAGGATGCTACCTCTACTGCTTAAGCAGCGGCTGAGTTTGCAGAGCATGCAAGCCTTGCTGCCAGAGCTGTTGTAGAACTTTCAAGGCAATATTGTATTGATGATGGTGGTTCATTCCACTGTGGTTTCAAGGATGAAATGTTGGAACATGGGCAATCATTTCCTTGAAATGGTAATGGTAATTTTTCTGTTGCTAGGCAGATTTGGAACATGAAATTTAATGATGCTACCTCTGCTGATCATGCTGTGGCTGAGTTTTCAGAATATGCAAGCCTAGCTGCCAGAGCTGTGGTAGGACTTTCAAGGCAATATTGTGTTGATGATGGTGGTTCATGCCACTAGAGGTTTCAAGGATGAAAGGAAGGAACATGGGCAATCATTTCCTTGAGATGGTAATGGTAATTTTTCTGTTGGCAAGAAGAATTGGAACATGAAATTTAAGGATGCTACCTCTGCTACTCAAGTAGGGGCTGATTTTGCAGAATATGCAAGCCTAGCTGCCAGTGCTGTTGTAGAACTTTCAAGGCAATATTGTGTTGATGATGGTGGTTCATGCCACTTAGGTTTCAAGGATGAAAGGTTGGAACATGGGCAATCATTTCCTGGAAGTGGTAATGGTAATTTTTCTGTTGGCAGGCATAATTGGAACATGAAATTTAAGGATGCTAACAGCGGCTGACTTTCCAGAACATGTAAGCCTAGGTGCCAGAGCTGTGGTAGAACTTTCAAGGCAATATTGTGTTGATGATGGTGGTTCATTCCACATAGGTTTCAAGGATGAAACGTTGGAACATGGGCAATTATTTTCTTGAAATGGTAATGGTAATTTTTCTGTTGCCAAATAGAATTGGAACATGAAATTTAAGGATGCTACCTCTGCTGCTCAAGCAACGACTGAGTTTGTAGAACATGCAAGCCTAGCTGCCAGAGCTGTTGTAGAACTTTCAAGGCAATATTGTGTTGATGATGGTGGTTCATGCCACTAAGGTTTCAAGGATGAAACGTTGGAACATAGGCAATCATTTCCTTGAAATGGTAATGGTAATTTTTATGTTGGCAGGCAGAATTGGAACATGAAATTTAAGGATGCTACCTCTGCTGCTCAAGCAACGGTTGAGTTTGCAGAACATGCAAGCCTAGCTGCCAGAGCTGTTGCAGAACTTTCAAGGCAATATTGTGTTGATGATGGTGGTTCAAACCACTTAGGTATTAAGGATGAAAGGTTGCAACATGAGCAATCATTTCCTGGAGATGGTAATTTTTCTATGGCAGGCAGAATTGGAACATGAAATTTATAGATGCTACCTCTGCTGCTCAAGCAGTGGCTGAGTTTGCAGAATAGGTAAGCCTAGGTGCCAGAGCTGTTGTAGAACTTTCAAGGCAATATTGTGTTGATGATGATGCTTCATGCCACTTAGGTTTCAAGGATGAAAGGTTAGAACATGGGCAATCATTTCCTGGAGATGGTATTGGTAATTTTTCTTTTGGCAGGCAGAATTGGAACATGAAATTTAAGGATGCTACCTCTGCTGCTCAAGTAGCAGCTGAGTTTTTAGAACATTCAAGCCTATCTACCAGAGCTATTGTAGAACTTTCAAGGCAATATTGTGTTGATGATGGTGGTTCATGTCACTGAGGTTTCTAGGATGAAAGGTTGGAACATGGGCAATCATTTCCTGAAGTTTGTAATTTTTCTATTGGCAGGCAGAATTGGAACATGAAATTTAAGGATGCTACATCTGCTACTCAAGCAGCGGCTCACTTTGCAGAACATGCAAGCCTAGTTGCCAGAGCTGTTGAAGAACTTTCAAGGAATGATTGTGTTGATAATGGTGGTTCATGCCACTTAGGTTTCAAGGATGAAAGGTTGGAACATGGGCAATTATTACCTGGAGATAGTAATGGTAATTTTTCTGTTGGCAGGAAGAATCGGAACATGAAATTTAAGGATGCTACCTCTGCTGCTTAAGCAGCGGCTGACTTTGCAGAACATGCAACCCTAGCTGCCAGAGCTGTTGTAGAACTTTCAAGGCAATATTGTGTTGACGATGGTGGTTCATGCAACTTAGGTTTCAAGGATGAAAGGTTGGAACATGGGCAATCATTTCCTGGAGATGGTAATGGTAATTTTTCAATTGGCAGGCAGAATTGGAACATGAAATTTAAGGATGCTACCTCTGCTGCTCAAGTAGCGGCTGAGTTTGCAGAACATGCAAGCCTTGCTGCCAGAGTTTGGTAGAACTTTCAAGGCAATATTGTGTTGATGATGGTGGTTCATTCCACTGAGGTTTCAAGGATGAAACGCTGGAACATGGGCAATCATTTCCTTGAAATGGTAATGGTAATTTTTCTGTTGCCAGGCAGAATTGGAACATGAAATTTAAGGATGCTACCTCTGCTGCTCAAGCAGCGGCTGAGTTTGCAGAACATGCTAGCCTAGCTGCCAGAGCTGTTGTAGAACTTTCAAGGCAATATTGTATTGATGATGGTTGTTCATACCACTTAGGTTTCAAGGATGAAAGGTTGGAACATGGGCAATCATTTCCTGGAGATGGTAACTTTTCTGTTGGCAGGCAGAATTGGAACATGAAATTTAAGGATGCTACCTCTGCTGCTCAACCAGGGGCTGAGTTTGCAGAATATGCAAGCCTAACTGCCAGTGCTATTGTAGAACTTTCAAGGAAATATTGTATTGATGATGGTGGTTCATGCCAATAAGGTTTCAAGGATGAAAGGTTGGAATATGGGCAATCATTTCCTGGAGATTGTAATTTTTCATTTGGCAGGCAGAATTGGAACATGAAATTTAAGGATGCTACCTCTGCTGCTCAAGCAGCGGCTCACTTTGCAGAACATGCAAGCCTAGCTGCCAGAGCTGCTGTAGAACTTTCAAGGCAATATTGTGTTGATGATGGTGGTACATGCCACTTAGGTTTCAAGGATGAAAGGTTGGAACATGGGCAATTATTTCCTGGAGATGGTAATGGTAATTTTTCTGTTGGCAGGCAGAATTGGAACATGAAATTTAAGGATGCTACCTCTGCTGCTCAAGCAGCGGCTTACTTTGCAGAACATGCAAGCCTAGCTGCCAGAGCTGTTGTAGAACTTTCAAGGCAATATTGTGTTGATGATGGTGGTTCATGCCACTAAGGTTTCAAGGATGAAACGTTGGAACATAGGCAATCATTTCCTTGAAATGGTAATGGTAATTTTTATGTTGGCAGGCAGAATTGGAACATGAAATTTAAGGATGCTACCTCTACTGCTCAAGTAGCGGCTGAGTTTTTAGAACATGCAAGCCTAGTTAGCAGAGCTGTTGTAGAACTATCAAGGCAATATTGTGTTGATGATGGTTGTTCCTGCCACTTAGTTTTCAAGGATGAAAAGTTTGAACATGGGCAATCATTTCCTGGAGATGGTAATGATAATTTTTCTGTTGGCAGGCAGAATTGGAACATGAAATTTAAAGATGCTACCATTGCTGCTCAAGAAGGGGCTAAGTTTGCAGAACATGCAAGCCTAGCTGCCAGAGCAATTGTAGAACTTTCAAGGCAATATTGTATTGATGATGGTGGTTCATGCCACTGAGGTTTCAAGTATGAAAGGTTGGAACATGGGCAATCATTTCCTGAAGATTGTAATTTTTCTATTGGCAGGCAGAATTGTAACATGAAATTTAAGGATTCTACATCTGCTACTCAAGCAGCGGCTCACTTTGCAGAACATGCAAGCCTAGTTGCCAGAGCTGCTGTAGAACTTTCAAGGCAATATTGTGTTGATGATGGTGGTACATGCCACTTAGGTTTCAAGGATGAAAGGTTGGAACATGGGCAATTATTTCCTGGAGATAGTAATGGTAATTTTTCTATTGGCAGGCAGAATTGGAACATGAAATTTAAGGATGCTACCTCTGCTGCTCAAGTAACGGCTGAGTTTGCAGAACATGCAAGCCTAGCTGCCTGAGCTGTGGTAGAACTTTCAAGGCAATATTGTGTTGATGATGGTGGTTCATTCCACTTAGGTTTCAAGGATGAAACGTTGGAACATGGGCAATCATTTTCTTGAAATGGTAATGGTAATTTTTCTGTTGACAGGCAGAATTGGAACATGAAATTTAAGGATGCTACCTCTACTGCTTAAGCAGCGACTGAGTTTGCAGAGCATGCAAGCCTTGCTGCCAGAGCTGTTGTAGAACTTTCAAGGCAATATTGTATTGATGATGGTGGTTCATTCCACTGTGGTTTCAAGGATGAAACGTTGGAACATGGGCAATCATTTCCTTGAAATGGTAATGGTAATTTTTCTGTTGCTAGGCAGATTTGGAACATGAAATTTAAGGATGCTACCTCTGCTGATCATGCTGTGGCTGAGTTTTCAGAATATGCAAGCCTAGCTGCCAGAGCTGTGGTAGGACTTTCAAGGCAATATTGTGTTGATGATGGTGGTTCATGCCATAGAGGTTTCAAGGATGAAAGGAAGGAACATGGGCAATCATTTCCTGGAGATGGTAATGGTAATTTTTCTGTTGGCAAGAAGAATTGGAACATGAAATTTATGGATGCTACCTCTGCTACTCAAGTAGGGGCTGATTTTTCAGAATATGCAAGCCTAGCTGCCAGAGCTGTTGTAGAACTTTCAAGGCAATATTGTGTTGATGATGGTGGTTCATGCCACTTAGGTTTTAAGGATGAAAGGTTGGAACATGGGCAATCATTTCCTGGAAGTGGTAATGGTAATTTTTCAATTGGCAGGCATAATTGGAACATGAAATTTAAGGATGCTAACAGCGGCTGACTTTCCAGAACATGTAAGCCTAGGTGCCAGAGCTGTGGTAGAACTTTCAAGGCAATATTGTGTTGATGATGGTGGTTCATTCCACATAGGTTTCAAGGATGAAACGTTGGAACATGGGCAATTATTTTCTTGAAATGGTAATGGTAATTTTTCTGTTGCCAAATAGAATTGGAACATGAAATTTAAGGATGCTACCTCTGCTGCTCAAGCAACGACTGAGTTTGTAGAACATGCAAGCCTAGCTGCCAGAGCTGTTGTAGAACTTTCAAGGCAATATTGTATTGATGATGGTGGTTCATTCCACTGAGGTTTCAAGGATGAAACGTTGGAACATGGGCAATCATTTCCTTGAAATGGTAATGGTAATTTTTCTGTTGCCAGGCAGAATTGGAACATGAAATTTAAGGATGCTACCTATGCTACTCAAGCAGGGGCTGAGTTTGCAGAATATGTAGGCCTAGCTGCCAGAGCTATTGTAGAACTTTCAAGGAAATATTGTGTTGATGATGGTGGTTCATGCCAATTAGGTTTCAAGGATGAAAGGTTGGAATATGGGCAATCATTTCCTGGAGATGGTAATTTTTCTGTTGGAAGGCAGAATTGGAACATGATATTTAAGGATGCTACCTCTGCTGCTCAAGCAGCGGTTGATTTTGCAGAACATATAAGCCTAGCTGCCTGAGCTGTTGTAGGACTTTCAATGCAATATTGTGTTGATGATGGTGGTTCATGCCACTTGGGTTTTAAGGATGAAATGTTGGAATATGGGCAATCATTTCCTGGAGATGTTAATTTTTCTATTGGCAGGCAGAATTGGAACATGAAATTTAAGGATGCTACCTCTGCTGCTCAAGCAGCGAGCCGACTTTGCAGAACATGCAACCCTAGCTGCCAGAGCTGTTGTAGAACTTTCAAGGCAATATTGTGTTGATGATGGTGGTTCATGCCACTTAGGTTTCAAGGATGAAAGGTTGGAACATGGGCAATCATTTCCTGGAGATGGTAATTTTTCTGTTGGCAGGCAGAATTGGAACATGAAATTTAAGGATGCTACCTCTGCTGCTCAGCCAGGGGCTGAGTTTGCAGAATATGCAAGCCTAGCTGCCAGTGCTATTGTAGAACTTTCAAGGCAATATTGTGTTGATGATGGTGGTTCATGCCAATTAGGTTTCAAGGATGAAAGGTTGAAATATGGGCAATCATTTCCTGGAGATTGTAATTTTTCATTTGGCAGGCAGAATTGGAACATGAAATTTAAGGATGCTACCTCTGCTGCTCAACAAGGGGCTGAGTTTGCAGAATATGCAAGCCTAGCTGCCAGTGCTATTGTAGAACTTTCAAGGCAATATTGTGTTGATGATAGTGGTTCATGCCAATTAGGTTTCAAGGATGAAAGGTTGGAATATGGGCAATCATTTCCTGGAGATTGTAATTTTTCATATGGCAGGCAGAATTGGAACATGAAATTTAAGGATGCTACCTCTACTGCTCAAGCAGCGGCTCACTTTGCAGAACATGCAAGCCTAGCTGCCAGAGCTGCTGTAGAACTTTCAAGGCAATATTGTGTTGATGGTGGTTCATGCCACTTAGGTTTAAAGGATGAAAGGTTGGAACATGGGCAATTATTTCCTGAAGATAGTAATGGTAATTTTTCTGTTGGCAGGCAGAATTGGAACATGAAATTTAAGGATGCTACCTCTGCTGCTCAAGCATCGACTGACTTTGCAGAACATGCAACCCTAGCTGCCAGAGCTGTTGTAGAACTTTCAAGGGAATATTGTGTTGATGATGGTGGTTCATGCCACTTAGGTTTCAAGGATGAAAGGTTGGAACATGGGCAATCATTTCCTGGAGATGGTAATGGTAATTTTTCTATTGGCAGGCAGAATTGGAACATGAAATTTGAGGATGCTACCTCTGCTGCTCAAGCAGCGGCTGAGTTTGCAGAACATGCAAGCCTAGCTGCCAGAGATGTTGTAGAACTTTCAAGGCAATATTGTATTGATGATGGTGGTTCATTCCACTGTGGTTTCAAGGATGAAACGTTGGAACATGGGCAATCATTTCCTTGAAATGGTAATGGTAATTTTTCTGTTGCCAGGCAGAATTGGAACATGAAATTTAAGGATGCTACCTCTGCTGCTCAAGCAGGGGCTGAGTTTGCAGAATATGTAAGCCTAGCTGCCAGAGGTATTGTAGAACTTTCAAGGCAATATTATGTTGATGACTGTGGTTCATGCCAATTAGGTTTCAAGGATGAAATAATAGAATATGGGCAATCATTTCCTGGAGATGGTAATTTTTCTATTGGCAGGCAGAATAGGAACATGAAATTTAAGGATGCTGCCTCTGCTGCTCAAGCAGTGGCCGACTTTGCAGAACATACAACCCTAGTTGCCAGAGCTGTTGTAGAACTTTCAAGGCAATATTGTGTTGATGATGGTGGTTCATGCCACTTAGGTTTCAAGGATGAAAGGTTGGAATATGGGCAATCATTTTCTGGAGATTGTAATTTTTCATTTGGCAGGCAGAATTGGAACATGAAATTTAAGGATGCTACCTCTGCTGCTCAAGCAGCGGCTCACTTTGCAGAACATGCAAGCCTAGCTGCCAGAGCTGCTGTAGAACTTTCAAGGCAATATTGTGTTGATGATGGTGGTTCATGCCACTTAGGTTTCAAGGATGAAAGGTTGGAACATTGGCAATTATTTCCTGAAGATAGTAATGGTAATTTTTCTGTTGGCAGGCAGAATAGGAACATGAAATTTAAGGATGCTACCTCTGCTGCTCAAGCATCGACTGACTTTGCAGAACATGCAACCCTAGCTGCCAGAGCTGTTGTAGAACTTTTAAGGCAATATTGTGTTGATGATGGTGGTTCGTGCCACTTAGGTTTCAAGGATGAAAGGTTGGAACATGGGCAATCATTTCCTGGAGTTGGTAAAAGGTAATTTTTCTATTGGCAGGCAGAATAGGAACATGAAATTTAAGGATGCTACCTCTGCTGCTCAAGTAACGGCTGAGTTTGCAGAAAATGCAAGCCTAGCTGCCAGAGCTGTGGTAGAACTTTCAAGGCAATATTGTGTTGATGATGGTGTTTCATTCCACTTAGGTTTCAAGGATGAAACGTTGGAACATGGGCAATCATTTTCTTGAAATGGTAATGGTAATTTTTCTGTTGCCAGGCAGAATTGGAACATGAAATTTAAGGATGCTACCTCTGCAGCTCAAGCAGCGGCTGAGTTTGCAGAACATGCAAGCCTAGCTGCCAGAGCTGTTGTAGAACTTTCAAGGAAATATTATATTGATGATGGTGGTTCATTCCACTGAGGTTTCAAGGGTGAAACGTTGGAATATGGGCAATCATTTCCCTGAAATGGTAATGGTAATTATTCTGTTGCCAGGTAGAATTGGAACATGAAATTTAAGGATGCTACCTCTGCTGCTCAAGAAGGGGCTGAGTTTGCAGAATATGCAAGCCTAGCTGCCAGAGGTATTGTAGAACTTTCAAGGCAATATTGTGTTGATGATTGTGGTTCATGCCAATTAGGTTTCAAGGATGAAATGTTAGAATATGGGCAATCATTTCCTGGAGATGGTAATTTTTCTATTAGCAGGCAGAATAGGAACATGAAATTTAAAGATGCTACCTCTGCTGCTCAAGCATCGACTGACTTTGCAGAACATGCAACCCTAGCTGCCAGAGCTGTTGTAGAACTTTCAAGGCAATATTATGGTTATGATGGTGGTTCATGCCACTTAGGTTTCAAGGATGAAAGGTTGGAACATGGGCAATCATTTCCTGGAGATGGTAATGGTAATTTTTCTATTGGCAGGCAGAATTGGAACATGAAATTTAAGGATGCTACCTCTGCTGCTCAAGTAACGGCTGAGTTTGCAGAACATGCAAGCCTAGCTGCCAGAGCTGTGGTCGAACTTTCAAGGCAATATTGCGTTGATGATGGTGGTTCATTCCACTTAGTTTTCAAGGATGAAACGTTGGAACATGGGCAATCATTTTCTTGAAATGGTAATGTTAATTTTTCTGTTGCCAGGCAGAATTGGAACATGAAATTTAAGGATGCTACCTCTGCTGCTCAAGCAGGGGCTGAGTTTGCAAAATATGCAAGCCTAGCTGCCAGAGTGTTGTAGAACTTTCAAGGCAATATTATGTTGATGATTGTGGTTCATGCCAATTAGGTTTCAAGGATGAAATGTTAGAATATGGGCAATCATTTCCTGGAGATGGTAATTTTTCTATTGGCAGGCAGAATAGGAACATGAAATTTAAGGATGCTACCTCTGCTGCTCAAGCAGTGGCCGACTTTGCAGAACATACAACCCTAGTTGCCAGAGCTGTTGTAGAACTTTCAAGGCAATATTGTGTTGATGATGGTGGTTCATGCCACTTAGGTTTCAAGGATGAAAGGTTGGAATATGGGCAATAATTTCCTGGAGATTGTAATTTTTCATTTGGCAGGCAGAATTGGAACATGAAATTTAAGGATGCTACCTCTGCTGCTCAAGCAGTGGCTCACTTTGCAGAACATGCAAGCCTAGCTGCCAGAGCTGCTGTAGAACTTTCAAGGTAATATTGTGTTGATGATGGTGGTTCATGCCACTTAGGTTTCAAGGATGAAAGGTTGGAACATGGGCAATTATTTCCTGAAGATAGTAATGGTAATTTTTCTGTTGGCAGGAAGAATTGGAACATGAAATTTAAGGATGCCACCTCTGCTACTCAAGCATCGACTGACTTTGCAGAACATGCAACCCTAGCTGCCAGAGCTGTTGTAGAACTTTCAAGGCAATATTGTGTTGATGATGGTGGTTCATGCCACTTAGGTTTCAAGGATGAAAGGTTGGAACATGGGCAATCATTTCCTGGAGATGGTAATGGTAATTTTTCTATTGGCAGGCAGAATTGGAACATGAAATTCAAGGATGCTACCTCTGCTGCTCAAGTAACGACTGAGTTTGCAGAACATGCAAGCCTAGCTGCCAGAGCTGTGGTAGAACTTTCAAGGCAATATTGTGTTGATGATGGTGGTTCATTCCACTTAGGTTTCAAGGATGAAACGTTGGAACATGGGCAATCATTTTCTTGAAATGGTAATGGTAATTTTTCTGTTGCCTGGCAGAATTGGAACATGAAATTTAAGGATGCTACCTCTGCTGCTCAGGCAGCGGCTGAGTTTGCAGAACATGCAAGCCTAGCTGCCAGAGCTGTTGTAGAACTTTCAAGGCAATATTGTATTGATGATGGTGGTTCATTCCATTGTGGTTTCAAGGATGAAACGTTGAAACATGGGCAATCATTTCCTTGAAATGGTAATGGTAATTTTTCTGTTGCCAGGTAGAATTGGAACATGAAATTTAAGGATGCTACCTCTACTGCTCAAGCAGGGGCTGAGTTTGCAGAATATGCAAGCCTAGCTGCCAGAGGTATTGTAGAACTTTCAAGGCAATATTGTGTTGATGATTGTGGTTCATGCCAATTAGGTTTAAAGGATAAAATGTTAGAATATGGGCAATCATTTAGTGGAGATGGTAATTTTTCTATTCGTAGGCACAATAGGAACATGAAATTTAAGGATGCTACCTCTGCCGCTCAAGCAGTGGCCGACTTTGCAGAACATGCAACCCTAGTTGCCAGAGCTGTTGTAGAACTTTCAAGGCAATATTGTGTTGATGATGGTGGTTCATGCCACTTAGAACATGAAATTTAAGGATGCTACATCTGCTGCTCAAGCAGCGGCTGAGTTTGCAGAACATACAAGCCTAGCTGCCAGTGCTATTGTAGAACTTTCAAGGCAATATTGTGTTGATGATGGTGGTTCATGCCACTTAGGTTTCAAGGATGAAAGGTTGGAATATGGGCAATCATTTCCTGGAGATGGTAATGGTAATTTTTCTTTTGTCAGGCAGAATTGGAACATGAAATTTAAGGATGCTACCTCTGCTGCTCAAGCAACGGCTGAGTTTGCAGAACATGCAAGCCTAGCTTCCAGAGCTGTTGCAGAACTTTCAAGGCAATATTGTGTTGATGATGGTGGTTCATACCACTTAGGTATCAAAGATGAAAGAATGCAACATGAGCAATCATTTCCTGGAGATGGTAATGGTAATTTTTCTGTTGGCAAGAAGAATTGGAACATGAAATTTAAGGATGCTACCTCTGCTGCTCAAGCAGGGGCTGAGTTTGCAGAATATGCAAGCCTAGCTACCAGAGCTGTTGTAGAACTTTCAAGGCAATATTGTGTTGATGATGGTGGTTCATGCCACTTAGGTTTCAAGGATGAAAGGTTGGAACATGGGTAATCATTTCCTGGAGATGCTATTGTTAATTTTTCTGTTGGCAGGCAGAATTGGAACATGAAATTTAAGGATGATACCTCGGCTACTCAAGTAGCGGCTGAGTTTGCAGAACATGCAGGCCTAGCTGCCAGAGCCGTTGTCGAACTTTCAAGGCAATATTGTGTTGATGATGGTGGTTCATACCACTTAGGTTTCAAGGATGAAAGGTTGGAACATGGGTAATTATTTCCTGGAGATGGTAATTTTTTTGTTGGCAGGCAGAATTGGAACATGAAATTTAAGGATGCTACCTCTGCTGCTCAAGCAGCGGCTGAGTTTGTAGAACATATAAGCCTAGCTACCAGAGCTGTTGTAGGACTTTCAAGTCAATATTGTGTTGATGATGGTGGTTCATGCCACTTAGGTTTCAAGGATGAAAGGTTGGAACATGGGCAATCATTTCCTGGAAATGGTAATGGTAATTTTTCTATTGGCAGGCATAATTGGAACATGAAATTTAAGGATGCTACCTCTGCTGCTCAAGCAGCGGCTGACTTTCCAGAACATGTAAGCCTAGGTGCCAGAGCTGTTGTAGAACTTTCAAGGCAATATTGTGTTGATGATGGTGGTTCATTCCACTTAGGTTTCAAGGATGAAAGGTTGGAACATGGGCAATCATTTCCTGGAGATGCTATTGTTAATTTTTCTGTTGGCAGGCAGAATTGGAACATGAAATTTAAGGATGATACCTCGGCTGCTCAAGTAGCGGCTGAGTTTGCAGAACATGCAGGCCTAGCTGCCAGAGCCGTTGTAGAACTTTTAAGGCAATATTGTGTTGATGATGGTGGTTCATACCACTTAGGTTTCAAGGATGAAAGGTTGGAACATGGGTAATCATTTCCTGGAGATGGTAATTTTTCTGTTGGCAGGCAGAATTGGAACATGAAATTTAAGGATGCTACCTCTGCTGCTCAAGCAGCGGCTGAGTTTGCAGAACATATAAGCCTAGCTGCCAGAGCTGTTGTAGGACTTTCAAGGCAATATTGTGTTGCTGATGGTGGTTCATGCCACTTAGGTTTCAAGGATGAAAGGTTGGAACATGGGCAATCATTTCCTGGAGATGGTAATGGTAATTTTTCTATTGGCAGGCAGAATTGGAACATGAAATTTAAGGATGCTACCTCTGCTGCTCAAGTAACGGCTGAGTTTGCAGAACATGCGAGCCTAGCTGCCAGAGCTGTGGTAGAACTTTCAAGGCAATATTGTGTTGATGATGGTGGTTCATTCCAGTTAGGTTTCAAGGATGAAACGTTGGAACATGGGCAATTATTTTCTTGAAATGGTAATGGTAATTTTTCTATTGCCAGACAGAATTAGAACATGAAATTTAAGGATGCTACCTCTGCTGCTCAAGCAACGGCTAAGTTTTCAGAACATGCAAGCCTAGTTGCCAGAGCTGTTGTAGTACTTTCAAGGCAATATTGTATTGATGATGGTGGTTCATTCCACTGAGGTTTCAAGGGTGAAACGTTGGAACATGGGCAATCATTTCCTTGAAATGGTAATGGTAATTTTTCTGTTGCCAAGCAGAATTGGAACATGAATTTTAAGATGCTACCTATGCTGCTCAAGCAGGGGCAGAGTTTGCAGAATATGCAGGCCTAGCTGCCAGAGCTATTGTAGAACTTTCAAGGTAATATTGTGTTGATGATGGTGGTTCATGCCAATTAGGTTTCAAGGATGAAAGGTTGGAATATGGGCAATCATTTCCTGGAGACGGTAATTTTTCTATTGGCAGGCAGAATAGGAACATGAAATTTAAGGATGCAACCTCTGCTGCTCAAGCAGTGGCCGACTTTGCAGAACATGAAACCTTAGTTGCCAGAGCTGTTGTAGAACTTTCAAGGCAATATTGTGTTGATGATAGTGGTTCATGCCACTTAGGTTTCAAGGATGAAAGGTTGGAACATGGGCAATAATTTCCTGGAGATTGTAATTTTTCATTTGGCAGGCAGAATTGGAACATGAAATTTAAGGATGCTACCTCTGCTGCTCAAGCAGTGGCTCACTTTGCAGAACATGCAAGCCTAGCTGCCAGAGCGGCTGTAGAACTTTCAAGGCAATATTGTGTTGATGATGGTGGTTCATGCCACTTAGGTTTCAAGGATGAAAGGTTGGAACATGGGCAATTATTTCCTGAAGATAGTAATGGTAATTTTTCTGTTGGCAGGCAGAATTGGAACATGAAATTTAAGGATGCTACCTCTGCTACTCAAGCATCGACTGACTTTGCAGAACATGCAACCCTAGCTGCCAGAGCTGTTGTAGAACATTCAAGGCAATATTGTGTTGATGATGGTGGTTCATGCCACTTAGGTTTCAAGGATGAAAGGTTGGAACATGGGCAATTATTTCCTGAAGATGGTAATGGTAATTTTTCTGTTGGCAGGCAGAATTGGAACATGAAATTTAAGGATGCTACCTCTGCTACTCAAGCATCGACTGACTTTGCAGAACATGCAACCCTAGCTGCCAGAGCTGTTGTAGAACTTTCAAGGCAATATTGTGTTGATGATGGTGGTTCATGCCACTTAGGTTTCAAGGATGAAAGTTTGGAACATGGGCAATCATTTCCTGGAGATGGTAATGGTAATTTTTCTATTGGCAGGCAGAATTGGAATATGAAATTTAAGGATGCTACCTCTGCTGCTCAAGTAACGGCTGAGTTTGCAGAACATGCAAGCCTAGCTGCCAGAGCTGTGGTAGAACTTTCAAGGCAATATTGTGTTGATGATGGTGGTTCATTCCAGTTAGGTTTCAAGGATGAAACGTTGGAACATGGGCAATCATTTTCTTGAAATGGTAAAGGTAATTTTTCTATTGCCATACAGAATTAGAACATGAAATTTAAGGATGCTACCTCTGTTGCTCAAGCAACGGCTAAGTTTGCAGAACATGCAAGCCTAGTTGCCAGAGCTGTTGTAGAACTTTCAAGGCAATATTGTATTGATGATGGTGGTTCATTCCACTGAGGTTTCAAGGGTGAAACGTTGGAACATGGGCAATCATTTCCTTGAAATGGTAATGGTAATTTTTCTGTTGCCAGGCAGAATTGGAACATGAATTTTAAGATGCTACCTATGCTGCTCAAGCAGGGGCAGAGTTTGCAGAATATGCAGGCCTAGCTGCCAGAGCTATTGTAGAACTTTCAAGGCAATATTGTGTTGATGATGGTGGTTCATGCCAATTAGGTTTCAAGGATGAAAGGTTGGAATATGGGCAATCATTTCCTGGAGACGGTAATTTTTCTATTGGCAGGCAGAATAGGAACATGAAATTTAAGGATGCTACCTCTGCTGCTCAAGCAGTGGCCGACTTTGCAGAACATGAAACCTTAGTTGCCAGAGCTGTTGTAGAACTTTCAAGGCAATATTATGTTGATGATGGTGGTTCATGCCACTTAGGTTTCAAGGATGAAAGGTTGGGACATGGGCAATCATTTCCTGAAGATGGTAATGGTAATTTTTCTGTTGGTAGGAAGAATTGAAACATGAAATTTAAGGATGCTACATCTGCTGCTCAAGCAGCGGCTAAGTTTGCAGAACATGCAAGCCTAGCTGCCAGAGCCGTTGTGGAACATTCAAGGCAATATTGTATTGATGATGGTGGTTCATACCACTTAGGTTTCAAGGATGAAAGGTTGGAACATAGGTAATCATTTCCTGGAGATGGTAATTGTTCTGTTGGCAGGCAGAATTGGAACATGAAATTTAAGGATGCTACCTCTGCTGCTCAAGCAGCGGCTGAGTTTGCAGAACATGCAAGCCTAACTGCCAGAGCCATTGGAGAACTTTCATGGCAATATTGTTTTGATGATGGTGGTTCATGCCAATTAGGTTTCAAGGATGAAAGGTTGGAACATGGGCAATCATTTCCTGGAGATGGAAATGGTCATTTTTCTGTTGGCAGGCAGAATTGGAACATGAAATTTAAGGATGCTACCTCTGCTGATCATGCTGCGGCTGAGTTTGCAGAACATGCAAGCCTAGCTGCCAGAGCTGTGGTAGGACTTTCAAGGCAATATTGTGTTGATGATGGTGGTTCATGCCTTTGAGGTTTCAAAGATGAAAGGTTGGAACATGGGCAATCATTTCTTGGAGATGGTAATGGTAATTTTTCTGTTGGCAGGCAGAATTGTAACATGAAATTTAAGGATGCTACCTCTGCTGCTCAAGCAGGGTCTGAGTTTGCAGAACATGTAACCCTAGTTGCCAGAGCTGTTGTAGAACTTTCAAGGCAATATTGTGTTGATGATGGTGGTTTATGCCACTTAGGTTTCAAGGATGAAAGGTTGGAACATGGGCAATCATTTCCTGGAGATGGTAATGGTAATTTTTCTGTTGGCAGGAAGAATTGGAACATGAAATTTAAGGATGCTACATCTGCTGCTCAAGCAGCGGCTGAATTTGCAGAACATGCAAGCCTAGCTGCCAGAGCTGTTGTAGAACTTTCAAGGCAATATTGTGTTGATGATGGTGGTTCATGCCACTTAGGTTTCAAGGATGAAAGGTTGGAACATGGGCAATCATTTCCTGGAGATGGTAATGGTAATTTTTCTGTTGGCAGGAAGAATTAGAACATGAAATTTAAGGATGCTACCTCTGCTGCTCATATTGCGGCTGAGTTTTCAGAACATGCAAGCCTAGCTGCCAGAGCTGTGGTAGGACTTTCAAGGCAATATTGTGTTGATGATGGTGGTTCATGCCATTGAGGTTTCAAGGATTAAAGGATGGAACATGGGCAATCATTTCCTGGAGATGGTAATGGTAATTGTTCTGTTGGCAGGAAGAATTGGAACATGAAATTTAAGGATGCTACCTCTACTGCTCATGTTGCGGCTGAGTTTTCAGAATATGCAAGCCTAGCTGCCAGAGCTGTGGTAGGACTTTCAAGGAAATATTGTGTTGATGATGGTGGTTCATGCTATTGAGCTTTCAAGGATGAAAGGATGGAACATGGTCAATCATTTCCTGGAGATGGTAATGGTAATTTTTCTGTTGGCAGGAAGAATTGGAACATGAAATTTAAGGATGCTACATCTGCTGCTCAAGCAGCGGCTAAGTTTGCAGAACATGCAAGCCTAGCTGCCAGAGCCATTGTGGAACATTCAAGGCAATATTGTATTGATGATGGTGGTTCATACCACTTAGGTTTCAAGGATGAAAGGTTGGAACATAGGTAATCATTTCCTGGAGATGGTAATTGTTCTGTTGGCAGGCAGAATTGGAACATGAAATTTAAGGATGCTACCTCTGCTGCTCAAGCAGTGGCTGAGTTTGCAGAACATGCAAGCCTAACTGCCAGAGCCATTGGAGAACTTTCATGGCAATATTGTTTTGATGATGGTGGTTCATGCCAATTAGGTTTCAAGGATGAAAGGTTGGAACATGGGCAATCATTTCCTGGAGATGGAAATGGTCATTTTTCTGTTGGCAGGCAGAATTGGAACATGAAATTTAAGGATGCTACCTCTGCTGATCATGCTGCGGCTGAGTTTGTAGAACATGCAAGCCTAGCTGCCAGAGCTGTGGTAGGACTTTCAAGGCAATATTGTGTTGATGATGGTGGTTCATGCCTTTGAGGTTTCAAAGATGAAAGGTTGGAACATGGGCAATCATTTCTTAGAGATGAAAATGGTAATTTTTCTGTTGGCAGGCAGAATTGTAACATGAAATTTAAGGATGCTACCTCTGCTGCTCAAGCAGGGGCTGAGTTTGCAGAACATGTAACCCTAGTTGCCAGAGCTGTTGTAGAACTTTCAAGGCAATATTGTGTTGATGATGGTGGTTTATGCCACTTAGGTTTCAAGGATGAAAGGTTGGAACATGGGCAATCATTTCCTGGAGATGGTAATGGTAATTTTTCTGTTGGCAGGAAGAATTGGAACATGAAATTTAAGGATGCTACATCTGCTGCTCAAGCAGCGGCTGAATTTGCAGAACATGCAAGCCTAGCTGCCAGAGCTGTTGTAGAACTTTCAAGGCAATATTGTGTTGATGATGGTGGTTCATGCCACTTAGGTTTCAAGGATGAAAGGTTGGAACATGGGCAATCATTTCCTGGAGATGGTAATGGTAATTTTTCTGTTGGCAGGAAGAATTAGAACATGAAATTTAAGGATGCTACCTCTGCTGCTCATATTGCGGCTGAGTTTTCAGAACATACAAGCCTAGCTGCCAGAGGTGTGGTAGGACTTTCAAGGCAATATTGTGTTGATGATGGTGGTTCATGCCATTGAGGTTTCAAGGATTAAAGGATGGAACATGGGCAATCATTTCCAGGAGATGGTAATGGTAATTGTTCTGTTGGCAGGAAGAATTGGAACATGAAATTTAAGGATGCTACCTCTACTGCTCATGTTGCGGCTGAGTTTTCAGAATATGCAAGCCTAGCTGCCAGAGCTGTGGTAGGACTTTCAAGGCAATATTGTGTTGATGATGGTGGTTCATGCTATTGAGCTTTCAAGGATGAAAGGATGGAACATGGTCAATCATTTCCTGGAGATGGTAATGGTAATTTTTCTGTTGGCAGGAAGAATTGGAACATGAAATTTAAGGATGCTACCTCTGCTGCTCAAGCAGGGGCTGAGTTTGCAGAATATGCAAGCCTAGCTGCCAGAGCTGTTGTAGAACTTTCTAGGCAATATTATGTTGATGATGGTGGTTCATGCCACTTAGGTTTCAAGGATGAAAGGTTGGAACATGGGCAATCATTTCCTGGAAATGGTAATGGGAATTTTTCTGTTGGCAGGCATAATTGGAACATGAAATTTAAGGATGCTACCTCTGCTTCTCAAGCAGTGGCTGACTTTCCAGAACATGTAAACCTAGGTGCTAGAGCTGTTGTAGAACTTTCAAGGCAATATTGTGTTGATGATGGTAGTTCATTCCACTTAGGTTTCAAGGATGAAAGGTTTGAACATGGGCAATCATTTCCTGGAGATGGTATTGTTAATTTTTCTGTTGGCAGGCAGAATTGGAACATGAAATTTAAGGATGATACCTCTGCTGCTCAAGTAGCGGCTGAGTTTGTAGAACATATAAGCCTAGCTGCTAGAGCTGTTGTAGGACTTTCAAGGCAATATTGTGTTGATGATGGTGGTTCATGCCACTTGGGTTTCAAGGATGAAATGTTGGAATATGGGCAATCATTTCCTGGAGATTTTAATTTTTCTATTGGCAGGCAGAATTGGAACATGAAATTTAAGGATGCTACCTCTGCTGCTCAAGCAGCGGCCGACTTTGCAGAACATGCAACCCTAGCTGCCAGAGCTGTTGTAGAACTTTCAAGGCAATATTGTGTTGATGATGGTGGTTCATGCCATTTAGGTTTCAAGGATGAAAGGTTGGAACATGGGCAATCATTTCCTGGAGATGGTATTTTTTCTGTTGGCACGCAGAATTGGAACATGAAATTTAAGGATGCTACATCTACTGCTCAAGCAGCGGCTGAGTTTGCAGAACATGCAAGCCTAACTACCAAAGCCGTTGGAGAACTTTCATGGCAATATTGTGTTGATGATGGTGGTTCATGCCAATTAGGTTTCAAGGATGAAAGGTTTGAACATGGGCAATCATTTCCTGGAGATGTAAATGGTCATTTTTCTGTTGGCAGGCAGAATTGGAACATGAAATTTAAGGATGCTACCTCTGCTGCTCATGCTGCGGCTGAGTTTGCAAAACATGCAAGCCTAGCTGCCAGAGCTGTGGTAGGACTTTCAAGGCAATATTGTGTTGATGATGGTGGTTCATGCCTTTGAGGTTTCAAGGATGAAAGGTTGGAACATGGGCAATCATTTCCTGGAGATGGTAATGGTAATTTTTCTGTTGGCAGGAAGAATTGAAACATGAAATTTAAGGATGCTACATCTGCTGCTCAAGCAACGGCTGAGTTTGCAGAACATGCAAGCCTAGATGCCAGAGCCGTTGTGGAACATTCAAGGCAATATTGTATTGATGATGGTGGTTCATACCACTTAGGTTTCAAGGATGAAAGGTTGGAACATAGGTAATCATTTCCTGGAGATGGTAATTTTTCTGTTGGCAGGCAGAATTGGAACATGAAATTTAAGGATGCTACCTCTGCTGCTCAAGCAGCGGCTGAGTTTGCAGAACATGCAAGCCTAACTGCCAGAGCCATTGGAGAACTTTCATGGCAATATTGTTTTGATGATGGTGGTTCATGCCAATTAGGTTTCAAGGATGAAAGGTTGGAACATGGGCAATCATTTCCTGGAGATGGAAATGGTCATTTTTCTGTTGGCAGGCAGAATTGGAACATGAAATTTAAGGATGCTACCTCTGCTGATCATGCTGCGGCTGAGTTTGCAGAACATGCAAGCCTAGCTGCCAGAGCTGTGGTAGGACTTTCAAGGCAATATTGTGTTGATGATGGTGGTTCATGCCTTTGAGGTTTCAAAGATGAAAGGTGTGAACATGGGCAATCATTTCTTGGAGATGGTAATGGTAATTTTTCTGTTGGCAGGCAGAATTGTAACATGAAATTTAAGGATGCTACCTCTGTTGCTCAAGCAGGGGCTGAGTTTGCAGAACATGTAACCCTAGTTGCCAGAGCTGTTGTAGAACTTTCAAGGCAATATTGTGTTGATGATGGTGGTTTATGCCACTTAGGTTTCAAGGATGAAATGTTGGAATATGGGCAATCATTTCCTGGAGATTTTAATTTTTTTATTGGCAGGCAGAATTGGAACATGAAATTTAAGGATGCTACCTCTGCTGCTCAAGCAGCGGCCGACTTTGCAGAACATGCAACCCTAGCTGCCAGAGCTGTTGTAGAACTTTCAAGGCAATATTGTGTTGATGATGGTGGTTCATGCCATTTAGGTTTCAAGGATGAAAGGTTGGAACATGGGCAATCATTTCCTGGAGATGGTATTTTTTCTGTT